>NC_041401.2:135149977-135429977 GCF_900747795.2 Erpetoichthys calabaricus | reverse complement strand
GGCCAAGTACAATGTAGTGAAATGCCTGCAGAGCCGCACACACACAGAATGGGGCCTGCCACAAATTAACATCATTTTGGACCAAAATCTTTAAATCCCTTTCAGACGGCTTGGATGTCACAATCCCTCCTAATCCATTAACAGCTGTGTTTGGTGTACTTCCAGGTGGGCTTAAAGTGGAGAAGGACAAACAAACTGTGATTGCCTTTACTACGCTATTGGCACATAGGATTCTTCCAGTTGAGCGAGATAAGTCTAACTCTCCTCTTTTAACACTAGAATTACCAGAGCCTACGAAAAAACTCGTAGATCCGGCCCACCTTAAATCGCTTCTTAAATCAGTTCACACCTCTCCGACCAGCATCCTTTGTCCTCTAAATGTGCTGATAAAAGACAAGCTGCCAGCAGCCGGCTATTCCATCCCCCCACCGACTTAGAACGTGCGCAAACTTTTCCCAGCTCATGCCTTGATTGATTATCTGGGAGTGAAGTGGAGTTTTGGAGTGGAAATAATAGATCGTTATTTGGAACACACGTATTTCTTGTGTGTTCCGTTTCTACAGTAATCTGTGTAAACACATTGTTAAAACAGAAACTTTTTCATATTTTAGTAATAAATGTTACAAAATGTAGTAGGCATAATCTATAGAATGTGTAAAGCCTGAGTGCCAAAGATCAAATAAACAATTTCACAAAAGCTTCAAGGATGATACAATAGTTTCCGTGGCGTAGCGCGCTAAGATTTGCATCTTAGAGCGCAGCACTTTTGCCGTGCCTCACAGACCTGAGTTCGATTCCCCGCTGGGGATAAAGTGTTGCTCTTTTTTTTTCTTTTTAACTTCAAACGAACATAAAATTTATAAATTGGTTTGCACTGTCAGTTAATGAGATCGTTATATTTTCATGTGGGATGCTCCTTTTAAAATATTTTTTTAACAATGGAGGCTGCAATTAACATGAACAACTGTCCTTATAACTTATTTTTAAGATCCATAACACACAGACAGACAGAGCACTGCGTAATAGAGAGACAGACAGGCAGAGATATATAAATAAACAGGGAAGCCACATGTACTGAAAGAAAAAAAAAAAGATCAACATGTGCGTTGTTCCTGCTGCACTGAATAAGCTCACGTGCTCTAACATCACCCCTCCCCCCAATCTGACTCTCTAAGTAACAGCTCAAGTACAGACGCAAACCAAGTGTAATCAAGAGTCCCGGTTCGATCCCCACTCACTCCTATATTTGCCGTTTTCAGTAGTAAGCTGCTCTTTTTGTTAATATTATACAGTACACACATGCACTTCGTTTGCGTCTGTACTTGTGCTGTTACTTAGAGAGTCAGATGGGGGGAGGGGTGGTGTTAGAGCATGTGAGCTTATTCAGTGCAGCAGGAACAACACACATGTTGATCTTTTTTTCTTTCAGTACATGTGCCTTCCCTGTTTGTTTATATATCTCTGCCTGTCTGTCTCTCTATTACGCAGTGCTCTGTCTGTCTGTGTGTTATGGATCTTAAAAATAACAGTTATAGGGACAGTTGTTCATGTTAATTGCAGTCTCAATTGTTAAAAAAATATTTTAAAAGGAGCATCCCACATGAAAATATAACGATCTCATTAACTGACAGTGCATACCAATTTATAAATTTTATGTCCGTTTGAGGTTAAAAAGAAAAAAAAGCAACACTTTATCCCCAGCGGGGAATTGAACTCAGGTCTGTGAGGCACGGCAAAAGTGCTGTGCTCTAAGAATCAAATCTTAGCGCGCTATGCCACGGAAACTGTTATATCATCCTTGAAGCTTTTGTGAAAGTGTTTATTTGATCTTTGGAACTCGGGCTTTACACATTCTATAGTTTATGCCTACTAAACTGCCTAACATTTATTACTAAAATATGAAAAAGTTTCTATTTTAACAATGTGTTTACACAGATTACTGTAGAAACTGAACACACATGAAATTCGTGTGTTCCAAATAACGATCTATTATTTCCACTCTAAAACTCCACTTCACTCCCAGATAATCAATCAAGGCATGAGCTGGGAAAAGTTCGCACACATTCTAAGTCGGAGTGGGGATGGAATGCCCGGCTGCTGGCAGCTTGTCTTTTATCAGCACATTTAGAGGACAAAGGATGCTGGCGGAGAGGTGAGAACGGATTTAAGAAGTGATTTAAGGTGGGCCGGATCTACGAGTTTTTTCGTAGGCTCTGGTAATTCTAGTGTTAAGTCAGTGGGTAATTGAGGTTATATACTATTTGAAACTGAAAAAAATCAAATTCGCACTTAGAGGATCTGGACAAAACTTTTTCAAAACCTGGCAGGATCTAATCAATAACATTTTAGAATAAGCTTTTAAATTAAGGAAGCAGGTTCCCCTCTCTTACTCAATTTCTCTTTATTCATTTATTATTTTATCTATTCGTTTGTCTTTACTAGCATAAAGTTTTACAATGCTGGCCTAGCTCTTTTTCTCAGGGGTGGGGGTTGATTTGTTTTGAACCTTTTTCTTTTTTTTTTCTTTTTGTAAAACTCGAGTTATGTGTATGGAGTGTTATTTGATTTTTAGAAATTATATTAAAATATATAAAAAAAATACACAAAATGTACAAGCTCAAGTAACCCATCTCAAGGTAAATTCAAAGCAATAAATAAATCCATGATTGAAGTGGCACAGAATATTTCTCGTTTTTTAAGACCGTGTATGTAAATATAACAGTACTCTTGAGTGTAAAATATACTATATTTGAAATATTCTTTAAGGAAATTTTTAAAAAAAAGTTTAATTTTGATTGAAATAAGCGTGCCAAATTTCAAAAACATTAGTCCACCAAGGACCAACTTGTTCCCTGTGAGCAGGTAGGCCGACCAGACATGACGACAACAGTAAGTGCTTTTCACATTACATGTGAACACACTTTAAAAAACAGCATTTAACAGACTACTGAAAGTCATTCTAAAAACTGTTACATCCTACCATAACGAAGGGTGCACACCTTGGAAACGGTCTTCTTTCTTCCATTATCTGAACCTGGGTACAATCATATGCAAAGTGAGTTTCTGAATGATGATGACCTGTGATGGAGACTAGTGTCCTATTCTGGTGGTGTTCCTGCCTTGCTCTTGATGATTGCTGGGATAGGCTCCAGCTGCCCTGCAGCCATTCCCTGGATAAGCAGATGGATGATAATGACTTGGAGGGTTATCCATAACTGTAGTTCAGAATTGTTTACACTGATTGATGATGGCGTATTTAAAGTTAAGCTTAAAAATGGCCAGATATGTGGTAACTGTGTTCACTGGGCCGTTTTACAAATTCAGTCAAATCACATCATGATTTTTTCCTTTTCAGAGCAGTAAAATGGGAATGGAAGCAGTTCTTGCTTTGTTGGAAGCCACACCAGAGACCCCTGCGTGTGTTGTCAGCCTGTCAGGAAATCAGGCAGTCCGTCTCCCACTGATGGAGTGTGTGCAAATGGTATAGTTTGTGTTTATGTCTTTTGCCATATTTCAAAAACTTGGAAGTTGCAGCATAGAGAGACAAACAAGCTACCAGATAACTCCATAGACATTAAGGCAACATTTTCACATTGAAAAGTCCAGCAAGAAAACAATCAGCTTCAGGAAATCGTTAATTCACAGCGGTCAACACTAGACGTCGAGTGCTGGTCCTGGTGACCTGTGATTACCTTCATGACAAGTAGTCATTTCTTCACTGCAAAGATGTATTTTCGTAAATGTTTTAGACCTCCTTTATTTCATTGTATGTTTATACAGATTCTAATAGACATCTTAAAAAATATACTAGAGCTGATCAAAAACTACTTTCAGTTAATACAAAATCTGAAATTGACATTGCTGTAAAGAAATGATTTTAGTGAATTCAGAACCAGTTTATTGTGTTAACAGCGGCTACGCTATGTCACACTATACAAACTTCACCCATCCATCCTCTTCCGCTTATCCGAGATCGGGTCGCGGGGGCAGCAGCTTGAGCAGAGATGCCCAGACTTCCCTCTCCCCGGCCACTTCTTTTAGCTCTTCCGTGAGAATCCCGAGGCGTTCTCAGGCCAGCCGGGAGACTTAGTCCCTCCAGCGTGTTCTGGGTCTTCCCCTGGGCCTCCTCCCGGTTAGATGTGCCCGGAACACCTCACCAGGGAGGTGTGCAGGAGGCATCCTGATCAGATGCCCGAGCCACCTCATGTGACTCCTCTCGATGCGGAGGAACAGCGGCTCTACGCTGAGCCCCTCATGGATGACTGAGCTTCTCACCCTATCTTTAAGGGAAAGCCCAGACACCCTGCGGAGGAAACTCATTTCAGCCTCTTGTATTCGCGATCTCGTTCTTTCGGTCACTACCCATAACTCATGACCATAGGTAAGGGTAGGAGTGTAGATCGACTGGTAAATTGAGAGCTTTGCCTTACAGCTCAGCTCCTTTTTCACCATGACCGACTGATGCAGAGCCCTCATCACTGCACTATACAAACTTATGAAAGTAAAATTTTAACTAAACTAATGTGACTTATCAACAAACATGAATATTGTTATACAAGTGCAAGTTTGAAATTCAGCTGTAAGCCTTAAATCCTGACTGACACTGCTCTGTCATACTTTATGGAAGGGGCTTCTCTTGTGAGCAGTTTGGCGTGTAATGGAGGCTCAGACACCATCAGAATCTCTGAGGTTGCCTCTTGAAGTTTCATTCCTTCCCTTGGAGTTCCATACTCATCCTTTTGTTTGGATGCCAATGAAGGCTTCACTTCTAGGAACCAAAACAAATTACCTGTAGATGCAACCTTTGTGCAGCCCACTTCTTCACATTGCCACATAGAGGTGTTCTTTCACCACCACTGTGGGGTTTGTCTTTTTCACTTTCATTTTTCCCTTGACCTTAGGTACCCACATGTAATTAATTTTTAATTTTATCTTTAAAATATGTCCATCTAGATCAGTAAAGTCTTGTTTTTAGTAGTTTGCTACAGCTTGATTTCCTTTGCCAATTCTCCAGTTGTGTCCTTCTGGCCTAGTCCAGTGTCTCTGTTTTTTAATTTAACAAGATATCACTTTCATGGAAGTCGAGGTTCTTCCAGTAGACTTATGGCCAGAGCTGCACAAGGAAATTAATGTGAGGACTTGGCAGTGGACCAGATAGCCACAGAACCCTCTTAATCTTGTCCAGTACACACACACACACCAAATTGAGACAGGCACTGCTCACCTCTAGTGATGGGAACTCCGGCTCTTTTCAAAGCTTCGGCTTTTTTGGATCTGCTCCCTTTAAAGAGCCGGCTCTTACAGCTCCCAAATGGCACTTCGTTTAGTATCACTTGGATGCTTATATTTTACCCTAATTAAGCAATTATGAATGGTTTGTGTATAAGCAATTTCTTATTCATTGTTTTCAGACATTACATATTTTCATGCATTTTTTCATTACAAAAAATACACAGTTACTATTGTTTAACATTTTAATAAAAGCTTTAAATGAACAACTTAACACAAAACCACAGCAAACACAGCAAACAAATAACATTAAAGCCAAACTCAACAACAACAACACAACACTATGACTCTTTGAATAAAAGTTTTTAGGCCAGGTTGGCATTCAGAAATGCCAGATGCCTCAACTTAGATGGGCTGATGCGATTTCTCCTCTCCGTGATTATTTGTCCTGTTTTTGAGAAGACTTTCTGAGGGGACCGATGTAGCGACAATGCAAAGTCTTCCTACCATTACCTTAACCAGGCGTGGGTAGACTGCAGCCTTGGCCTCCCACCAGCTCAGTGGGTCTTCAGCTCTTTGGATGAGGGGCTCCTCAAGATAGGACCTCAACTCCAGCATAGCATCAGCTGTGGGATTTCTCTCTGCAGTGTCTCCTGTTGCTCTTTCGTCAAAGAGCCTCCACACAGCAGAAGCTTGTGGTTCCTGTGAACACGCCCCTGCTCCAATTTCTTCCTCTTGGCCCTCTGATGGAGGAGCAGACAGGCTGCTGGGGTTGCATCTTGCTGCTGCTGCACTTATTCTTTGAAATGCCTCATCCACAGCTCTGTTGTCATTAAATGCTACCTTTTTTCCAGAGCAGTGGTTTCTGAAAGCACAGTGTTGTACTCCATCCTCAGATATATAGTTATGGAATAATTGTTTGGGACAAAGTTTTTCTGCTAGGGAGAACATACATGGGGTTTAAGGCCTGTACAAAAGTAAGGCCTGTCCTCCACAATGGAAAATGGTTGAAAGTCGCTAGCTATCATTTTAGCCAGCTCCTCATTGACACTTATTTGTTTTTTAGCGTCATTTGTTTTGGAATAAATGTGCTTATTTTGGTTTGAACTGAAGACCGTGTTATACCTGCAGTTTTCGGTAAGACAGTGGATGCTGCAGCATCCTTTTCCAGGGTCAGTGGATGGCAGGAGAGAGGGCACGCTCCCCTCCAGTTGCACGGATGGGTGGGTGGTTCTTATATGTCTGTGCAGGTTTGTTGTTGACCCTGCTCTAACGGATATTTTCATATTACAAATTCTGCACTTAGCTTTGCAGTCTCCAATATCACTGAAATGCAGCCAGATGCTGCTTCTTTTTCGGCTTTCACTCATTTCTTCACTCTTCTTTTTTTCTTCACGATGCGCTTGCATTTAAATCTGGCTCCTTGTCTGTCGCAGCGACAGGTACACAGAGCGACAGTGTCGCTCTGTGTACCTGGCCTGTACCAACACTCACTGTCTTCAGAGCGTCTGCCCCCCTTCCTTCTTTCACATAATGGTACGATCCTAGTCCGATGTGTTGTTCGTGAACGAGCCGGCATTATGAGCCAATGTTCTGTGTGCCCATATAAGTAAAGTCCCGCCCCTGCCGAATGGATTTTCAGCAGAGCTGAGCAGGAGCGGCTGAAGCTTCAGCTCTGCTCGACGGGCATCGGATCCTCTCGTTCTCTTCAAAGCATCGGCTCTTAGAGCCGGCTCGTTCGCGAACGACACATCACTACTCACCTCCTGCCTAGTGCCTACTTATATCTGGCAGTTCATTTTATATACAATTTGTAAATTGCAATGCCACAGCACTTTTTACTTTTCTACACAATTATTATTTGTAGTCCTGCGGTGGGTTGGCACCCTGCCCAGGATTGGTTCCCTGCCCTGTGTTGGCTGGGATTGGCTCCAGCAGACCCCCGTGACCCTGTGTTCGGATTCAGCGGGTTGGATAATGGATGGATGGATTATTATTTGTATGCATTTTTACCCAGGAACATGCAGCAGTATAAGAATAACATGATTTTTATTAATTATTAGCACATCAGCAAATGTTTTTAAAATGCTTTCTTCCATTTTCTAAAACCACTTATCCATTGAATTGTCATAAAAGTACTCATCATTGCTGTCTCCATTAGATATAAGACAGCTGTCTAGTCTGATCAACTTAAATTCGTACTACTGTCCAGGCACTGGAAATTCCTTTCTTTTTTCTTTTTAAAAATTCAATTTGGCAGCCATGTATTCATGGGCACTAGAAACTGCAATACCAGAATGTCTTGCTGCTTTCTGTGCTTCTTTGTAATCCCCCACATGACGGCACTAAACTAAGCATCTGTCTGTTTAGAATGAAGGTACTTGTGACCAACACACTAAGAACAGTTTTCCACAGGAAATGACTTTTACCTCTGCTTCTTGCTTACCCCCTTAAGGGTATATGTGTCCCACATTCTGCTCACCCTTTAATAGTGATCTGTATTCCACTGATGTGTTATCACGTTACACACTTCACTTTTCAACACACTCTTTGTAATGTTTCTCTGTTATCCTTTATGAACCAATCAGGTTGCCATGTATCGTCCATTCATCTGAATAGCGAAAACATGAACATATCCAATTTCAGAATACTGCAGCATGTCCCCTTTCTTTTTATTGGTTAACAGTTGGGCAACTGTAAGAATCATGATAAAAGACAATGTTTTTTCTTACTTTGGTTATTCTTGTCCATGTTGACAAAAGCAAAGTTCAAAAACTGCAAGACACCTATTCAGGGGATTGTCATGCTAATGATTTGTGAATCAGTTTTCCATCCCAATTAGTTTACAGCCACGTATTGGCACAGAATTATGGAAAGCCACATAATCCTGCCTAGTGGATAGTTATTTTGGATTTGCATATTTTATTTCATAAAAGAAGACCATCATTCAGTGATCAGGGATAGAAATGACCTCCATATAATTAAGCTCTTCCAGGTGAACCTGCAGAATCACACATAAACTAGGGATGACTTTCAGGCTCACTCTTCTAGCTCCAATGTGTTAAACTGGCCTGAGAATCTGAAATATGATCTGCTTTGTTTTTTAGACCAAAGAAGTTCAGAAGGCCATGAATGAACAAAGATTTGAAGACGCAATACAACTACGTGGAAAGTGAGTAACCACTCTGGCTATCCTTTGGTACACACCAATGGCTTTTATGCTAAACTGCTGCTTTTACTTCTTTGCAAATTGGAATTACATACAAGAGAAGTGGCATTTCCAGGAAAAAAGTCATTTGAACACTAAAGGGCTTTGTTAAATGCTTGAAGAAGAGGGCATGCTTCTGGCATGTCTCAACAGCTGGACTAACTCAGAACTAAAAAAGGTGTACTGTACACACACCACTGGGACTTCCTGATGTGGTGTAGCAGTGAAGGTACTGGATGGACTCCAGACCTTAAGGTTATTGGTTCAGTTCTGTCCTCCAACAAACTCTGAGAGCGTCAGCCTCTTATCCTGTAAATGCATGGATATAAACATCACAGTCTTACTCTAATTCAGAGTTGTGGAGTGCCAGAGTTTACCCTTGCAACACTAGTTCAAAGCAGGCATCAGCCCTTGACACATTTCAAGCAAATATTGATTTTATAGTTGCACTGGGTAAAAAGTGTCACTCAGATATATCGACCATGTTGCTCTTTACTTACCAGTGTGGGTCTGCTTCCTTTGTGGAGACTCTCTATGGCACTTCCCTCTGCCCATTGCAACCTCGGTGATGCCTTTGCTCTTGGCAACCATGCACATGGCAATTTAATGATTCTTTTAAAACTTGCAAGTAAAAGTAATTTAAGTCAGAAGTTAAGCTTTGCTAAATTGTGCTGAGATGTGCTCTTCATCAGTGCTTGTCTCATGGTATGCTCTGATATACGTTTTCATGAGCAAATGGCAGGAAATTGCAGTTATCTCCGACTTTGCCTATAAAAAAAAACACCACATGATCAGTCGTACTGCACACTCTCCTTACCCACTAAAGCTGTGGAAAATGAATTATTGGTGAAAGAAATGCTGAGTAATCATCAGTCCAGCAATGAAAAGGGAACACGTCTCTCAAATCTGGAAGCTTCATCTTTGTTAATTAAACCAGATCCATATTGCTGCAAAACGCTAGACAAAACCTAAAAAGTTGAAATGTTAACCTTTATTTCTGGTGTTGACTTCACATTATACACACCTGAGGTGGTAAGTTTCATATCGATTGTCTGTGGGAGAGCATTAGTACGGGTCTGAGTTTCCCTCTAATTCCTTACAAGTCTAAAAGATAATTTTACTTACCACCACAGGATGATTTCTTAATAAAAATGGCACTTTACAGTACTTCAATACTTATTCAGATAGAAAAATTTAAATCTTTACATTGACATCCTATAATTTATTTGTAGCTATATAAAATTCAGAGTTGTTGCATTGTTTAACATCAGTGAAGCAATAGTGAGAACTGTTAGCTACTTTAGAGTCCAGCAAATCTCTGTGTTCATAATACAAGACTCAAGAGTAACTTCACTTTGTAAAGCGCCTAAAGATGTGTGTCATAAGTAAATGGATGCCTGTGAAGTATTATTGGAAAACAGTGGAAAAATAACATGATTTTCACCATCAGCATGTGGTATAGACCACACCCAGATGGGATACAAAGGCCATTCGGGAGCTACAACATCTGCTTAAACCGACTGTAGAATTGGTCCTGCCACCACTGGTAGAGATCTAAACCACAGTTATTCAAAAAATAATGTGCCATATTACAGGGTTCAAGAAAAGAAAAATAGTTTTTACCAAACCCCACCCCACCCAACAGTTGTCGACCTCATGAACAGCTAACATCGACTGCCCATTATCAGTAGCACTCTGTCGTGTCACTTACTGTCTTTCGCTTTTCTGTGGTCTACATTCATTGGTAGGACTGAACTTTTACCCATCCTATCTTGTACGTATTTCAATTTTTAGTGAGTAACAAGTAGGAATTGTACTAAAATTTATACATAAGACATCTTAAGCTACCAAAGAACAGAAACGATGTGTGTATTTTTGTTAAATTACAAAAGTCAATTTAAAAAATACTCAACTGATTTTATTTTTTTCTAGGAGCTTTGAAAATAACTGGAACATTTACAAGCAGCTTGCACATCAGAAACCTGCCCAGTCAAAGGTAGGATGTCATGTTTATTACAGTAGTGAGGCCTAGAGGGTGCCATGGTGGCACAGTGACTAGCGCTGGTGCCTTGCCAGTGCCGGAGGCCAGTCTCACTAGTGTATCTGTAAATGGTGACTCTAAATCGACCGTGTGTGAGTGAATAAGCGAGCTCTGTGCTCGACTGGCACTCTGTCTGCAGCTGATACTCACCTTGCTTCCTTGTTGCTCTGATAGACACTGGCTCCTACACCCACAGTAGGCTTAGCTGAGTTTGGAAAATGAGTGGATAAATGCAGAAACTGTTTTCTCTTCAGGATTTTTAAAGTTCACTTTAGTGTTGACCTGTAGTTCAAACCAATTTTGTCAGTTTTAAATTGAATGAAATTAATAATATTGTCTTGTTGTGCCCCACTGGAAGAGGGTGGCCAAGGCTAGGGTATTGTAAGATAGTACAGTTAAAGTAAACTTACAAATGAGACAAAGGCTGATACACTGGTAGCGAGCCAAAAATTGTCCTTCCTGATAGTCTGATAGATAGAGGCGTCCCCCTTGAGTCAAATCTCTTTTTTTTTCTTTTTGCAGTTGACAGTTAAAAAAATAAGATGTTGATAGTAAAATAATCAACCAAATGTGATGCCATTTACTCCTGTGGGTGTCCATCAGAAAGTAGCTGTTTGGGTACATCATTCAGAAAAAAACAACAGATAAACAATTGAATGGAAAACATCCCCATCAATTAAATAGCTTAGTGATGGATTTCTTTTTCTGTGGTGGGCTGGCGCCCTGCCCAGAGATTTGTTCCTGCCTTGTGCCCTGTGCTGGCTGGGATTGGCTCCAGCAGACCCCCGTGACCCTGTGTTTGGATATAGCGGGTTGGACAATGGATGGATGGATGGATTTCTTTTTCTTATAAAGGTGAAATAATAAATAAAGGAATGACGGCATTAAATGATAACAATTAGTCCACATAATTATTAGTTTTCTGCACCTCTGCGTCTGGTGTTAACATTTGATAAGCGTAAAGACCATAACATGAAAATAAAATACAAGATACCTTGATTTTTCTAACTAGAAAGAAAAAGAACTAAAAGTTGAGTATATTAATAAATTGTGTAATTTTTGTTATGGACTAAAATGTGGGAATAACTGACATTTTAATAAAAAAATATAAGAAATGTGTTAATTTAAAGCTTACTTGTTATTTTTGCTTGTTTAGAGCAACTACTGTATGGCAATCCTGAATGTTGGAGCCCCAGCTGCTGGGATGAATGCCGCTGTGCGATCAGCTGTGCGAGTTGGGCTGGCAGAAGGCCATAAGCTCTATACTGTGAGCGACGGATTTGAAGGTCTCGCAAACGGAATGGTAAGACACTGAACGCTGTGCCTCTAAGTGAAGCCCTTGGCTTGACTTTCCCTGGACTCATTCGCTCACAGTTTCCCAAGGTGTTTATTTAGCCAATGCTTTTGTTTAGGGTCTCACGGTTCAGACTAGGCACACTGTCATCAGTTTTCTGTTTACAATGTTGTAATTTTATCAATATTTTTGAACTCCCATGTTCTATAATTATATTTTTTTCAATAATAAACAGTTGAAGGAAGTGGCATGGGGAGATGTGGGTGGCTGGACTGGACAAGGAGGATCATTACTTGGCACTAAGAGGTAAAAGAGTATCCCTTAGCGTGTATTAGATTATTTAAAATGTGTCATTGGAAAATGTTTTGAGGACAAATTCATATTCAGTCACACTGAACAAATACAAACTTCTATAGTGCACTTTCACCTTATATTAAAGGTAATGCTTATAAAAATGTACAGCCTCTCTTATATTTTATTTCTGTATCTTAACTTATTACAACCTAAATCATCTTTTTAACAATTGATTGTGGAAAATGTTTACTGTTTATAATGCCATAAAAATGAGTTTTGTCATCTCTAATTCAGATGTTTTCTTTAAAGCAGTTCTTTATTGACATTTTAATTATAACTATAAGTCTCTGGTAAATTATTAAATTTTTTGCTTCAGAACACTTCCCAACACCTTCATGGAAAAGATTGTGGAAAACATTCGCAAATACAACATTCAGGCCTTGCTGGTCATTGGTGGATTTGAGGTAAATACGAGCCTTATTAAATTTAGAATTATGGTATGTGGACAGAAAATGTTCATTTCATAGTGTTGACCTCAAACGTATTTTAAAGGAAATCTAAAACCTTTCTTAATAGTGAACAGGTTTAAAAGGGTCCTTAGTTGTTTGAGCCCCAGTTTGCATGAGTTACAAAAATATTTTGGATTGCCATGGAAGTGCGCAACATGTGGCGTCATGGAAAAAGTGCAGCGTCCTCCACTTATCTGGCATTTCAGGGTTTCTTACAAGAGCACATTGAACCACTGAGAAATAATCAAATACTAGCAGGAACTAGTGACCATAAAAATGGCAAAGCATTGTTCCCTATGCTGCAATGTTAATAGACTTACTGGGTGAGCTGTGCCGCTGTCTGGCACTGCAGAAGAACAAAGATAATAATTAAATAATTAAAAGCTGGGACATTAAACAAGACAATGAGATAAAGCCCAGGACTGTAGACTGTTTAGCATTGCCGATTGATGAGTATGAAGATAACGCTACAGCCCAGAAAGCTGTTCTTTTAGCATAAAACCACAACAATTGATACAATTGCATTATGTGCAGAAACCCTTTATATTTCATTAATGGTGCCCCCTCAAAGAAGCTGCTGTGTTGGCGAATGGTTTTTTGATTGAACCGTTATTTTCCATTGTAATGTTGCTTAATTTTTCACTTTGAGATTATACATACAGCTTTCCTCTGTAAATTTGGGTCAGCTGTACGTATGCACATAAATTGATTCAGCAATGCCGATCATCATTTGTCAAGTTCTTGAAAATAACACCAATATGGCAAAGGTTCCTAAGGATTTACTTGTTAGAACTGCCAAACATGCTGTGACAGGTAGCTTAAACCCTGAATGGACTGCAAGCTCAGTATGGTGCTTTACCTAGCTGTAAGACTTGCTGGCAGTGCCATTCAAAGTTCATTTGGAGCCATAGGTAGGGCGGACAGACGTTGTTCAGTGACCCATGAGTGCCTCCTCAGTGTCTAGAGTGCACGACCCTTCAATAGCACGAACAGCGCCCCTTTGCGACTTGCCCCTTGGGGTACAGAACATGCGCACTTTCCCTCATGCTTGTGTCGCATATTGGATCAACCATCTCTACCATCTCCACATCTCTACTTGCTATTTTGTAACAGGAATGGCTGCTTGAGAAGCTCCAAGATTCTGTTGTCCTTATCTGGCCAGTGCTTCACACATCTGTACGTTTTCTCAGCAGACTGCTCTAGATATCACCGTGATTCGTGTCACATGTGTGTCACTGCTCCTGTGCTCCTGCGGTAAGAGTAAGGTGATCTGAATCAACTAAATAGCTGAAATATGAAAGACCACCTCAGGGAGCAGAGTTGACAGTTCAGCCTTCCATTTTGCTTTTCTGACATCATCTGTTGTCACAGTTTTGTGTTGGTATAAAGGGATTTAATGTTATACAAGTCTGCATATTATTGATATAGTTTATAAAGCTGGCACTAGACAATGGGGGGAAGCAGATGATGCTTTGACATCTGGACATCTGAGTTAGTTGGGTTGATTTTATTCAACTGTACTTGGATGTCCAGGGGCACGTCTATGATTTTATTTTTTAATGATGGTCCTAGTGCCTTAGGTCTTGTGTTTTTTGTCACATTTACTTAATTGTATTAACCTTTTTCTGACCCCTCTTGCATGGTGGTCATGCAGTTATTTTTGTGGTAAACTGGATATTATGTCTTACTAGCTTGCAGGATTTAATGCTTTTGTGGTGACTGATCTGAACATCGACCAAAGGGAACAATCACATTTTAAATTCAGAAATGTAATTTTTCTTTCCTTAATTGCAGGCAGAGTGAAATACTTTCCCATTAGTAAGAACTAAAATGATTGTCCATTTCCATGATGGCCAGAGTGTGCCCTGAAAAAAATGTTGGTATGCCTGTTTTTCAACAGGCACAGAATAACCACCTAACCTGTAAGGTCTTGGGTCAGAACAAAGCTTTAGCTCAGAGGTGTGAAACAAAGATGTCGGTGGGCTGCAGGACTTCATTCCTGCTGGTTACTTAATTGGATGATAACTATGGTAACACAGAATATTTATTTTGGCTTATTTTTTCTTTGACTTTACCTGCATTCAGTTTTTTAACTGCTTCTTCTTTTCTAACCCAAATTAACAGTAAGCTGTCAATACAGTGTGTGTTCATAAAGAATCAATTAAAACCATTTGATTAAACAACACAACAACAGCCACTGCAGCACTCATGGTAACTGAGTTTGTCAATGGTGCTTTATACGTTAGGAAGTCATTTAAGAGTTTCACGCCATTGCTTCTGTGGAAGTTCTGTTGTGTTCTCGTGATCTGTTGTTCATTCCCAGTGTCAGAGGCTTGATGGTACCACAGCTCAGGCTACTGTCCCGTTCACTGTCAGTGAAGATGCCACTACCAGTTTTTTCCTAGGTCTCAAAAACCATTCTTTGATATTTTACTATAGTGTATATATAACATACTGCTGTTAGGCACTTTAGGAAACTAATTTGAATAAAAAAGTGTGTTTTTGTAGAACATATTTGGCTGGCACCTTTTACCTATGGTCACTTACAAAACCAGGATACGTTTGTTGCCATATATGCAGTATTTCTGTTACAGTTAGCCAGACCACAAGCTGGTGCAGGATCTGACACGGTGAGTCAGACGCAGGAACTAAGCCACCAGTGGGAAATCCGGCACCCCAGTCACCAGGAATGGCTGTTGCTTTTTGCACCAATTGCACTGCATGTAACCATATCTTAATCTGTATATGAATTATAAAATGAAAATGAGGGTCGACTGACAATTATTGTATTTCCCTATTAACTGCCATGCTATATTATTCTTCAGTTCTTGAATTCATTTCCTTTAGATTCCGCTGCAGATAGCAGGTACATAAAGTTTAAACTTTATAAAGAAACCTTTGGAATGTTAAAAAAAGTCAATCTATTTTATATTTCTATTTCTTTTAGGCTTATGAGGGTGTCCTACAACTGGTAGAAGCCAGAGGACACTACGATGAACTTTGTATTGTTATGTGTGTCATCCCAGCAACCATCAGCAACAATGTGCCAGGCACAGACTTCAGTCTGGGTTCAGACACGGCCGTGAACGCCGCCATGGAGGTAAGCGGTCATTTCATGTGATAAGCCACTAATGCTCTGATGTGGGGGTCACGGGTGCTGCTTGAGACGTCTATGGAGTGAAAATAAAACAATCATTTGATTTAAAAGATCAAATTGTGTGTTTATGATCAAGTTTGGTTGTTAAATCAATGAAGGTTCACAAATCTTTTTGATGAATATCCACACCCTGTGAAAGAAGAAATAATGTATAATTAATCTGTTTGTATTACCTGGACAGCAGCTCCTCACAGCACATACTCCTGTGTACACATTTTATTCACGCTCACATACACATTTTTGGACTGTCAGTCAACATAACAAGTGTGTCTGAGTTGCCTTCACTGGGACAGCATGTAAACTCTGCTTCTTCGGCAACCGTGAAAATGATACTGCTCTGCATGTTAAAGTATTTGTATCATTATATTCAACCCACAGTGAAATATGTAAAATGTGACGACGCTCTTCATATATGTTCATCTTTAGAGCTGTGACAAGATCAAGCAGTCTGCTTCAGGGACAAAGCGCCGTGTGTTTATAGTTGAGACAATGGGAGGTTATTGTGGCTACCTGGCCACCACAACAGGTATTGCTGTTGGTGCAGATGCAGCATACATTTTTGAAGAGGCTTTCAACATTCATGATCTAAAGGTAAGTCTTGTTGTATTCCATCCTTACTAAAACAAATTATGGTTTATGGAGAGGGGTAGTAATAGGAAAAGTGTGAACTCCTAGTGTGTGGTGCCTCATTTGAAGACGTTCTAGACAATAATAATAATAATAATTCATTACATTTATATAGCGTCATCTCCCCTTTTCTTACTGTTTGCGACGTGGGCTAGAAATACACGTAACCTTCTGGGACCTTGCCTAATCTATAAGGAAATATTGTAGGCAGCTCTCCTCTTGTACACCATGTATAGAATTTACTATGGATTTCACAGAATGCAGGAATTAAGGGTCTTTACAGAAATGGTAGACCCTTGTGTGGTTCTTTTCTTTCCGGGTATAGCAAATTGACTTGGTTATAACGACAGTATAGCTGCCACTCTCAGGGCTGGCACTGAACTTGTGGGCCTGGAATGTTGAGATTCCTAAAAACTTTCAACTGGCTGTCACATGGGGACATGCAGTAGATTTAAAAAACAAATAAGGAATTTCATAAGTGGAGCGTTTGTACATTTCTGTTGAAAACTGACTGATGTTAGGAGTTTATTCATTTCTTACATTTTTACTATATTGATGTTAACAAGTAGTAGTGAAATGTTTTCATCTCTTACTTTTGTGTTCATTTGCAGACTAATGTGGAGCATTTGACAGAGAAAATGAAGACAGACATTCAAAGAGGCCTTGTTCTGAGGTACCCTTAATGAGAAAAGTTTTCTTCCCCACAAAGGCTAAAATGTATTTACGCACAGATTAAAAGGCAGGGCAGCAACACATTTTCTGCACTACTTTATGGGATTTACTTGGCTGTCAATCGGTTCAAAAATTAAACTTTCAAATTTGAAACACCCCTGACTACAATAGAAATCTCAGAGTTATTTTATATTCTTGTCTTAAAAATTATAGCTGATACTGTTCTTATATCACAGTATTTTACATATACTGAAAATTCCCAAACAATTAAAATGTTCTTTTTGGACCTTGATCATATTACTCTTTCAAAACAGGAACTGCTTTTGTTTACTATTCAATTAATCGTGAGAGAACTTGGAGTAGTTTTGCTCTTCTGTTTGTTTATTTTTAAACATACAGTACATCACTTTTCAGGTCACATTTATAGCCCTTTTCATATTTGGACTTTAAACGAAATTGTGACCTGCATTATTTTCAACTATGTAGGATTTTCCTCCTTTGTATAATTTTGTAACTGTTTAAAAGCAGGTTGGTTCTGTTGATAAGCAAATAAATGTGCTGCACAGTTTCATGAGTTACATACACTTGTGCACAAGACCCAAAAATAAATGGACACCCAAGATTAGATGACAGACTTTGAAATTGCTGCTGGTTTATTTTCACAAAGTTTATTTACTGCAGTATGCTTGTTTGATTCACTATAGAATAAAGTGTAATTTAGAATCTGAGCTTCGACTCCATTGTGCATTAATGATAATTTTCACATCCTTCATGTTGACTTAAACACTGAGTAACCCTGTGCAGCTCAGACTGGCTCTGTCATACTAGACATTTTGTCTGTGTAATTCTGTTTACTGTTGGATTGTTCAGGGTCACCCTGTTAGTTAGAGGTGGGGATTGAACCAGCAAACTTGGGGTTTAATCTCCAGTGCCATGGCCACTAAAGCACATTGCCTACCTACAATGTGCAATAGATGATGTTTTGCAAAAATTTACTTAGTCCCTAAAGCCTGTTACATATTTACCAAAAAAAATTGCATATTCAGTATTTGGCCAAATGAGTAATTTAAGAATTTTTTGCTTAAATGTGTCCTGCTGTTTCAGTTGACGTCCTCCACTGGTTTTGAATGATGCTTTCAAGCTGTATGTCCTGTTCTATGGGGATAGAGTGATATGCCATGCTACACTGTATTGTGCCCCGTGGGTGCTGTCTTTAGTAGACTGAACTGATTTATTAAATGTGAGGAACGGGCAGTTGTGATGTGTTGTGAGAAACTGACATGCATTTATGAACACACAAGCAAATGGACCAAGGAATGGAGCAGGGATTATCCTGAGACATAAAGCAATGATATTTAAAGAAGATGAGCTTAATAAATGATGTGGATCCATATGACTTGCCTGCACCCCAACAAGCTGACTCCACTCATATTATGTTACTGGTTTATTTATTTATTTAGCTCAGTTTTTTTAAATTTGTCCCCTTAAACTGGTGTCAATAATTAAAGGATTTTTCATCAGCTTCCTTTTTTATACTTCAGTTTTCATTGAAAAGAAAAAAAATTAAATTGATTTAATTTAGGACTTGAGCAATGGCACAAAATGTGCAAAAAATAAAAAGAAAGGAAATTCAGCTCAGTGTTTTCTGAAATTCAGCCTTAGTTGAGATTTTCATTTCAGTGCGTCTATCCATGTACTGTATAATAAAACACTGCTGTGTGTGTGTCTGGTACTTCCAAACAATCTGATTGGACATTTTGCTTTGGGCACTCAGTCAAACATGTTTGAGACTGGAAGTTTCCATGGCAAGAGAGGTTCAGACAAACAAGGATACCAAGGAAAGGCATAAGAGGAACAGTGAGAGCTGCCTTCAGAGTTGGGAAATATTCACAAGAGTACAAATGATGTTTTCACAGTAGGTAATGTCAGCCCATTTACCATCGGTGGTAGTCAAAAAGTGGTTAGGAGGCGAGCAATGAGCCGAAGAATAACAGGGTCTGAGAAGCAGGCATTACGGGAACACAACTGAGAAAGGAAGTGACAGCCAAGAGGAGCTGAGACGCATGAGAATACCATCAAAAAGGCGCAGGAGTGATGCTGAGGGTACATGTAAAGCAAGAGAGATCTAATATTTTTAAAATGAACTCTTTTACTCTTATGAACTGCCTTCAACAGGTAACACAGCTGGGATCATCCATAACAGACGGGCAGGCCTTGGGTAATACATGAGCTCTGCTCCTGACGACTGTCGTAACCCACATTTCTTCATAACTTGAACTTGCACTGAAAATGTCTGTTAAAAGGGGAAAAAAAGCATAATTCTTTATTACTTTGCAGAAAAAGCTTTAAATGTATTAATAAAGTGACAGTGAAACTATACTAGTATACTTAAATCACAAAGCACAAATAATTTTACTTAAAATGAATCGCAGGTATACACAGGTTTGTGCCTTTATATTTTAGCAAGTGAGCAGTTATGGACCCTGATCCCTCTTAGTGGGAAGTACAGTTCTTGTAGTCTGCAGGAACATCGAATTGAGCCAGCAGTGGCAGGAGAGCACTGTGGTATACCATGGGGTTGTACAGTTAGGTTAAAAGGCCTTGACATTCATTTGTCCTTATTGGAGTAACTTGTTTTATATTGTGCCAATTAAACATAATCTACAGTATTTTGGCTTTATAATTTAAAACATAATTTCATCTTTTGTTGGTACTGAAATATATACACTTAACTCAAACCATATAACATAATGATATTACATAAATACACTAATATTTGGTATTTTAAGTATTTTAACTTGCCAAGAAGAATATGCCGAGCAGAAGAATGAGTGGTCACAGGAGGAGAAAGTACAGGAAACAAAGCAAAGTGCTAAGCACAAAAAGTGAGACATATTAATAATTGCATGTGTACAGTAGACCCTGACCTAAACAGTGTGCATTCCATAAAGCTGTTTTATACTGAATTTTGGCAGTTGTACCAAGAAGCACAATTATGTTTCTATTGAAGGTAAACAAATTCCTGCTGATAGACTTTGTGTGTGTAGCTATATGGAATCCTTAAATATGTTTGTTTGTTTGATTGATTCTATGAATACTATAGCTTGTACTCCATTTAACATGTATTTGTGATAATTTTACTAAGATTAATAATAAACATTTTATTCTTAATAGATTTTACTTTAGTGGTTGATAAGTTGCCTCCAAAGTCTGTCCCTCCACACTGGAGCCAATTCTCACATTTCCAACAATCACAACCCTCTGTAACCCTGTCTTACAATTTTATATAACTAATAATATAAGAAAGATTAAAAACAAAAAGATCGTAATGTTTGGTAAATAAGGAGGCCAGCATGCGTTTTTTCCATATGGAAACACTCTCTCCTTTAGATGGTGAAAGCCACAAACCTCTTTCATTGTGACTGCATGTGACTTTCCATTGTTACCTTTAACACACGGTTGGTTACACAGAAATGGTCAGGCATCATTCAGGAAATGGACTTAGTCTAATGTTGGACTGCAAGCAACCAGTGCCACTGGGTTCAAGGCAGGAACCAAACCCAGAGAGGTTTGGCAGACCGTTACATCGCAACCTTCGGATTTCTTTTTTTCTTTCCAATTGTGGAGCAGCGGGATGTGTCTGTAGAAGCAATGTCTGCTTGTTTATGTGATAAAAGACTGTAGACAGGCAGCCTGAGGGGTTAATCATCCTGTTTCATGTTCTTCCTTAGGAATGAGAAGTGCCATAATCATTACACCACGGAGTTCATGCACAACCTGTACTCTGCTGAGGGGAGAGGTATCTTTGATTGTCGGATAAACGTGCTGGGACACTTGCAGCAGGTACGTGGAGCACATGGTATTTTAGCTTTGAAAGCAAGCTGCTTTTATCTCATGCTGCCTTGTGTTGTTAAATGCACAATAACAGACGTCCTGTTCATGCCAGCCAGTTAGTATGAGATGAAGTCCTTTGGACAGACGAGAGTTCTTAGGTGTAATAAATCATTTTTGTGCCAGGCAAGTTAGCCCAGCAATTTCCCCAAATCAAAAGCTCTGAAAGCACCTGAAAAATAGAGTATAAAGTAAATCTGATTTTAGGAAGATACAAAAAAGGAGGTTCTAAAGCTACCAATCAGCCACTCACGGGTAGTGTGCTTACCTCCAAGCCTGGGGTTTTGGGAAAGATCCACTAAGGGAGTACAGGAGCAAACGCCAGGTGAACTGCAACCACAAAAAAGGAAGTAGCAGTAGACATGGTGTCCAGTATTTGTGTTATACTTTATATGGACTGGATTCACAATATAAATATGAACATCTGAAAAATGCAAATTAGTGCTGCTTCACTCTTTTCAGAAATGTAAGCTTTGGGGAAATCTGAGACAATCAGAGTCAATATTATCTTACAGGGAAAAAATGAAGGACAGAAACTGTTCAAAACCAAGTATAATAAACATTCTAAAAGACTTGGCATACTTTTTTCAGATCTAATGTATGTGTTCATATAGTTTAATTTGTACTAAAAGAAGGTAGTTTAATATATTAATTTTCATTTACACCTCAATAAATTCTAATAGTAGGCAAAATGTATTGTCATTTGACAAACAACTCACAATGCATCTTTGTGATGTATAAGGCCAGGTTTATACTTCACGCAATGGGACACATGCTTCAGTGGACGCTCCTGCTATGCAAGCGTTGTACTGTTTATACTCACGTGCGTACTTTATGTAAATCTGGAAGAATCCACCAGGTGGCAGTGTGAGATATCATTACGGTGAGAAGAGGTTCGGCTTCACTGTGTTGTGAATTGCCTAAAACACCCATTAAATTCCGATGACACCTTACTGCAATATCTTTGAAAAGGATGTTTAATGATTAAATCCATCAATCCAGGGATGTGTCCATTCCAGCTAGCATTGAGCACGAGGCAGAAACAATCCCTGGACTGGACTTTGGATCATCGCAAAGTGAATACAAGCACACACATACACTAGCATCATTTTAGTGTCACCAAATCTGCATATCTTTGTAAGGACACTGGAGCACACTGAGGAAACCCAGCAAGAAAATATGTAAACTCCAGGCAGGGAACACCCGCAACATGAGTCCCTGCGAGTCAGCAGCGCTACCACTCCGCCACCGTGTCACTCCCATGTGTGTAATTATTAACAGTGTACATTACTTAAACAAAATTAACAATTTATCTGTAAAATGTAACATACATACTTTAATGCATTTCATCCATCCATCCATTATCCATCCCACTATATTCCTAACACAGGGTCACGGGGGGTCTGCCTGGAGCCAATCCCAGCCAACACAGGGCACAAAGCAGGAACAAATCCCGGGCAGGGCACCAGCCCACCACAGGGCACACACACCAAGCACAATTTAGGATTGCCAATGCACCTAACCTGCATGACACGGGGAGAACATGCAAACTCCACGCAGGGGGGACCCGGGAAGCGAACCCAGGTCTCCTAACTGCGAGTCAGCAGCACTACCACTGTGCCACCCATGCATTTCATCAGGAAAGTGATATCAAGTATACATTTAAGGATTCTAAATGTGCAGAGAGCTGAAATATCATAAATTTAATGTGTTGTGTGTGGCGATCTATTGCTGCTGTCAAGTCAGGAGGAAACCCCAGAAAAAAAAAGACAGCACAAAAGATGGTATGTGAGACTTTTAAAATGTATCGTGTCATTACGTTTGGGAATATGCAACGCTTGAATATAAAAGCACCATGAATGCTTGTATGTCGGCATTTTGCTTCACCACATCGAACCATTCTACAAACATCGCCGCGTGCACATCGATCCTGTAGGATCCTCAAAGCAGCTTTGTGTCACATGTAGATAGTAAACAGAAACTCTGACGTCACATTCCAACTTTTATCACACTGCTCATCCTAACCTATTTCTCCCCACCCCAATAACCCGACTTTCTGCTGGTACTGGAACTCGCGCAGGTGTTGCGTTAAATTCTGAGGACCTGCTCAGAGGACGCGTCAAATGAACGCAGGGAACGTGTGGCAGCCATGATGTGTAAAGTATAAACGAGCCCTTAAGAGTGGTCACGTCAAACCTCCAGAGTGATTTGGTAATTTCTTTGCTTGTTCAAAATGATCAAGAAGAGCTTTTGCTGCAATGAATTTAAAATAAAGGCCAGTGCAGGATTTACGTATAAGCTACACAAGCTATAGCTTAGGGACTCGCCTTCTTGGGGGGCCCCCAAAACAAATTGTCCGAGTGAGCAATTGTCATATATACTTAAATATACTACAGCATTATTTGTCCCAATCAGGCCCGGCCTTGGGCATAGGTGAAGTAGGTGACCGCCTAGGGCCCCGGCGTCTGGGGGGCCCCAGATCGACTCCTTGGTCTAATTTTCATGCATTTCACAGAGCTTCCAGGGGGGCCCCTGGACCCCCCTTTCGCCTAGGGCCCCATAATACCTAAGACCGGGCCCGATAAAGGCAGAAGGGAAATGGTTGGAAATATGTAAAATTTCTCTGAGTTAAATTAGTAGACATCTTAATCTTCTACATGTATTTGAAATACAGGAAAACTTTTAGAGCAAAGCAAAAAAATCCAAATCAGAGTTTGAAGGGTGAATAAGCTGTTCTCAAGTAATTCCTTTCCCATTTTTCAAAACAGTGAAAATCCACAACTCTGCCATTAGGGAAGCATCCCATGAGAATGTCATTCGTGTATGACTATCCAGATTTGTACCATTAAAATTTGTAGGAAGAAAAAATTAGATTTCAATAAGAGACATCTGTGGAGTTGAAAGTGGAGCTCTTTGGTTGTAATCCTAAATGTAATGTTTAGTGAACGTCAGCCAGGCTCTTTGATGAAAACCCCTTTATACTAACTATCACGCACAATGGCTGCAGGATGACGGTTTTGGTCAACTCTGCTTGTTCAGAACCTGAATACCTTGATATCATGAGGTCTACCATCAATGCAACCTTACAGCAGAATGTTCTGTGGGAAAATGTTAAGTGCATCTGTTGCAAAACTAAGGATAATCTGAAACTGGATAATGCAACTGTACAATAATCTGAGGCAATTGAACATGACAGACTGATTTAACAGTCCAAAATCCTGAATTTATAAAAGAATACTGACCAAACTCACAGAGCTGAAAAATTTCTCTTACGGAGATTGGCCTGGAATTCCTCACTGGCAGTTCCAGAGTCTAATGTGTCGATCAAATTATTGAAGGTAAAGGAAGTGCTACAAGTAAGTGAATCTGAGAAACGCCAGCCCCTGGAAGATTAACCCTAAAATCTTAGGAGTTCACTCTTGTAAAATGTGTGTCTCAATTTTTAAGTACTGATTTTAAGTAATAGATATTGTGATTCTTACATATATTCTCAGGGTGGAGCCCCCACACCATTTGATAGGAATTATGGCACAAAACTTGGAGTGAAGGCCGTACATTGGATAACTGACAAGTTGCAAGAAACTTACCGACAAGGTGAGCACATTCTGCCTGCAAAATCTTGTGATGCCTTTTAATATTTGTTCATTGGCAGTTGGTTTTTATAATTTTACTCTTTAATGGTGAATTTTTTATGAAAAGCGTGAGTAGCTGCATGTTAAAATTCAACAGTACTAACTGAAATGCACGCCTTTTTGTAATGAGCTGTTGCTGCTAATGAGAGTTCCAGTTTAGACGTGGTTGTTTTCAGCAGTGACCTGGTGCGTTCATATGGCCTGGCTGAGCACAGAGCAGCTACACTTCTTGGAGCTTCGGCAAAGGCTCAGCCGACGAGTGTTGCTCTTTCAGCTTTGTTTTTAGTCTGTCCTGGTGAGTGACGTTGCTTTGTTTTTCAGGTCGAGTATTTGCCAATGCACCTGACACAGCATGTGTGATTGGAATGAGAAGGAAAGTCCTCTCGTTTAGCCCTGTCACACAGTTGAAAGAGCAAACAGATTTTGAGTAAGTAAAAATTGGCAGAGAGGCTTTATTTTCATGGTAATGTTTTTAACACACTGCAGTTCTTCCTAAAAAATTTACTTTTTGGCAAAGGAATTCAGATTACTAATGCTTAGGGAAAGAATGCTTCATTTTAAAATAGAAAAAAATAATAATAAAAATCCATTACATTTATATAGCGCTAGACCTGGTTTCTTTTTTACTTTCTTTTCTTAATTTCTAGATACCATCACTAATTTCAATTTCTGTGTAGCACAGATCATACTCTTAATAGAACAGGCAGCTCACAGTCAGTTTAAAAGTCAGAATTTGCTGATTTCTCCATAAAGAGAACATTTGCTTTGTGCACTACACTGAATTCTGACGTGACTTGGTTCCTAACCTAACCTTTCTGGTGGTTTAACGTGCCTGGTAGTGTCATCTTGCTTGTAGAGTATTTGTAACATGCAGTGAGAGAAAGAGGGGCGCAGCTCAGAGCTGAACAGTAGAAGCAGTGGCTTTTAATCCCAGTGTGTAGCCAAACCATTAAAGAGCAGACATGTGCACGCTGGGCCAATTCAGAGCCGGAGTTTAAGATAACACAGGCAAGGGTAAAGATGTAAAAACTGGAGAAAAGCCATATGCAGATATGGAAGTTTTACACTGCACGTAAATATATACTGCTCAAAAAATTAAAGGGCCCTTCTCAATGGGGAAAAAATGTTGCTGGGTATCTATACTGAAATGGACTGGGTAATGTGTTAGGAACAAAAGGATGCCACATCGTTTGATGGAAATGAAAATTATCAATCTAACAGAGGGCTGTCTTCAAAGACACCCCAAACATCAAAGAGAAAAAATGATGCGGCAGGCTCGTCCATTTTGCTGAAATTTCATTGCAGTAACTCAAAATTGTACTCAGTAGTTTGTATGGCCCCCATGTGCTTGCATGCATGTCTGACAATGTCTTGGTTCCAAATGAGACAACGGAGGGTATCCTGGGGGATCTCCCCCCAGATCTGGACCAGGGCATCACTAAGCTCCTGGACAGTCTGAGGTGCAACCTGGCGGCGTCGGATGAACCGAAACATAATGTCCCAATGGTGTTTTATTGGATTTAGGTCAGGCGAGCGTGGGGACCAGTCAATGGTATCAATTCCTTCATCCTCCACGAACTGCCTGCATACTCTCGCCACATGAAGCCAGGCATTGTCGTGCACCAGGAGGAATCCAGGACCCACTGCACCAGCATAGGGTCCGACAATGGGTCCAAGGATTTCATCCAGATACCTAATGGCAGTCAAGGTGCCGTTGTCTAGCCTGTAGAGGTTTGTGCGTCCCTCCATGGATATGCCTCCCCAGACCATCATTGAGCCACCACCAAACCGGTCGTGCTGAACGATGTTACAGGCAGCATAACGTCCTTCACAGCTTCTCCAGCCCCTTTAACGTCTGTTTCATGTGCTCAGGGTGAACCTGCTCTCATCTGTGAAAAGCACAGGGCGCCAGTGGTGGGCCTGCCAATTCTGGTATTCTATGGCAAATGCCAATCGAGCTCCATGGTGCCGGGCAGTGAGCACAGGACCCACTGGAGGACGTCGGGCCCTCAGGCCACCCTCATGAAGTCTGTTTCTGATTGTTTGGTCAGAGACATTCACACCAGTGGCCTGCGGGAGGTCATTTTGTAGGACTCTGGCAGTGCTCATCCTGTTCCTCCTTGCCCAAAGGAGCTGATACCAGTCCTACTGATGGGTTAAGGACCTTCTACGGCCCTGTCCAGCTCTCCTAGAGTAACTGCCTATCTCCATGCCCTTGGCAATGGCACGTATTGATGTGCCATCCTGGAGAAGTTGGACTACCTGTTCAACCTCTGTAGGGTCCAGGTATCATCTAATGCTAGTGGTAGTGATACTGACCGTAGCAAAATGGAAAACTAGTGAAAAAACAGAAAAGATGAGGATGGAAAAATGTCAGTGGTCTACACCTGTTAAACCATTCCTGTTTTGGGGGAAAAGTGATTAATAACCCCCTCTGCTACTTAACTGATCAAATCAATATTCCAGACGCTTCATTGACTTGATGCTATACTCTGATTAAAAAGCTTTAATTTTTTTGAGCAGTATATATTGCATGTGGGAGACTTGGAAGTAAGAATATCATTGTAGTTGGTCTATTATTCTCACATGTGCAGAATAAATATAGTGAAGATATTTGCATGTCCAAGCAGCAGTATGTCCATATAGTATGTTACCTGGACAAGGACAAGGTGCTACAGTTCAGAATCAGGTCTGTGATATGATTTTCTAAATTCCTCAAATGATTCCTCAGTAGCTCTGCCTAAAACGTATGCCTATGCAGTAAAGTGTACAATAAATACATTAATAGATAAATACAGTGCATCCGGAAAGTATTCACAGCACATCACTTGTTCCACCTTTTGTTATGTTACAGCCTTATTCCAAAATGGATTAAATTCATTTTTTTCCCTCAGAATTCTACACACAACACCCCATAATGACAACGTGAAAAAAGTTAACTTGAGATTTTTGCAAATTTATTAAAAACTAGCAAAATACCCGCGCTTCGCAGCGGAGAAGTAGTGTGTTAAAGAGGTTATGAAAAAGTAAAGGAAACATTTTAAAAATAACGTAACATGATTGTCAATGTAATTGTGTTGTCATTGTTATGAGTGTTGCTGTCATATATATATACATATACACATATACACACATATACAGATATATTATATATACATATACACATATATTTTTTATATATATATATATATACACATACATACATACATATACACACATAGATGCACTTACAATAACATAGAAATCAATATAAACAACATTAACATCATTATCATATGAGAATATGAAGTAATATATAAGAAGCACATTTCATATAAATATAAATTATTAAACAGTAAAATCTTCTTCTATAATTTGCTACCGTGGCTTTTCGTTGGTCTGTCCAGGAATTTTAAATCACCTGTAGCTTGCAAACCGTTTCACCTATTGACTTGAAATGTGGTACACATATAATACGTCATGCCCGCTATCCGCTTTATGGGTGATGATTGTATTACTCTTTTTATGTTTATTTTATTTTAGAATCAACTCCTATCTGCGCACACCAGGGCGGCCGTGGGCAGATGCGTATGGTGTATTCACTCCATGTTATCGTGCATTGCGCTGTCACTGGTATTTTGATAAAAGAATTTGAACAATATATAAGAAGCGTATAAATTATTAAACAGTAAAACATTAACATTTAAGAAGTAAAGTTACATTGAGTACTACTGCAGTGCCTTCGGGTATACATAATTTTTTCTTTGACCATTACATGCTTAAATGTATACATTTTTTGGTGTACCTACCCGAGAACACGCGACATATAACCGAGCGTGGGAGAAGCATGGATTTTAAACACGCGTTGAGTTCATCTGCTGGTCTCCCTCGTGGAATAACTGGTAATGTTTGAGTAAAATGTACAGCGAGTAAAACGACATTACCTCCTTTTTTTTTTTTACGATCTGTGAGATGTTGCTTTTTTCGGTTCAAGGCTTCATAAGCTCTTTTATGTTCCATGGTGTACTTAATAAGTACTAATTATCCCAAACCATCATCTTTGAATGTTGCAAGACTTTCGCCTTGTATGTAGATCGGGGTAATTACATTCATTGCATTCCTAGTCTGAATCACAATCTGATTGTATGGGTGGTTACCTGGCACTGTAGGGTTGCCACCCGTCCTTTAAAATACGGAATCGTGCCGCGTTTGAGAATGAAATTGCGCGTCCCGTTTTGAATCAATACTGGACGGGATTTATCCCGTATTTTTTTTATCATTTTTTTTTTAAAGCAGCGTCTCATGCAAATCATCCCACACGCATTTTATGAAGATGCCTCCTTTCCTACTTTTGATTGGGTAATACTTGATGTCATCGTTAGTTTGATTGGTGTTTTTAACTGTCCAGTGAGGAGGGCGTGTCTTTTAAGTACAGTCTGCAAAGTGTTGGCACTGAGATATGGCGTCAGCGCCATAGTTGAAGCCCCTAACGTTGCGGTCAGCAAGTCGGCTAACATCCGCCATGTGCCGTCTTTCAGTTGCGAGAAGCAGATCATAGAATGGTTGAAACTGTTGCCCCTAACGTTGCGCCACGGCGTGTGGTTCGTTTATACCTCGTGTGTTCTCATTAAACTTTTATCTCGCGAATATGTTATTGCAATCCGCAGCGGGAGCGTTTCTATAAACTTAATTTAAACTTACGTTTTACACCGTGCTTTCTTTCCCTTATGAACATGCTTGTATGCTTAACTCGCTCCGTTCTCAATTGTTTAATTAATTTTTTGCTCTTAGCTGTTCGCGGCTCTTCCTCCATTTCCCCCTACGTCGTTCTTTTATCTCGCGAATATGTTATTGCAATCCTTAACGGGAGCGTTTCAATAAACTGATTGAAAATAGTTTTGCATTTACCTTTTTAGTAAAAGGCGAGCTTTTAAGCCTGAGAAATCACCCCGTAAATGCACACGTTTAATTGCACATGTGTTAATATGTATGCTTACACAGTATTAAAAGACAGTCAAAAATTAACGTCATTTACCTTCGTTCCCGCGTGTGACTCGTGCTGTAAATCTCTTCCTTGTTTTTAGTTCACGTGATTACGTAGGAGGCGTGATGACGCGATACGTGACTCCGCCTCCTCCATTACAGTGTATGGACAAAAAATATGTTCCAGTTATGACCATTACGCTTTGAATTTCGAAATGAAACCTGCCTAACTTTTGTAAGTAAGCTGTAAGGAATGAGCCTGCCAAATTTCAGCCTTCCACCTACACGGGAAGTTGGAGAATTAGTGATGAGTCAGTCAGTCAGTGAGTGAGTCAGTCAGTGAGGGCTTTGCCTTTTATTATTATAGATAAAAAAAACTGAGAAATCACATGTACGTAAGTGTTCACAGCCATTGCTCAATACTTTGTCGATGCACCTTTGGCAGCAATTACAGCCTCAAGTCTTTTTGAATATGATGCTACAAGCTTGGCACACCTATCCTTGGCCAGTTTCGCCCATTCCTCTTTGCAGCACCTCTCAAGCTCCATCAGGTTGGATGAGAAGCGTCGGTGCACAGCCATTTTAAGATCTCTCCAGAGATGTTCAATTGGATTCAAGTCAGGGCTCTGGCTGGGCCACTCAAGGACATTCACAGAGTTGTCCTGAAGCCACTCCTTTGATATATTGGCTGTGTGCTTAGGGTCGTTGTCCTGCTGAAAGATGAACCGTTGCCCCAGTTTGAGGTCAAGAGCGCTCTGGAGCAGGTTTTCATCCAGGATGTCTCTGTACATTGCTGCAGTCATCCTTCCCTTTATCCTGACTAGTCTCCCAGTCCCTGCCGCTGAAAAACATCCCCACAGCATGATGCTGCCACCGCCATGCTTCACTGTAGGGATGGTATTGGCCTGGTGATGAGCAGTGTCTGGTTTCCTCCAAACGTGACGCCTGGCATTCACACCAAAGAGTTCAATCTTTGCCTCATCAGACCTGAGAGTCCTTCAGGTGCCTTTTGGCAAACTCCAGGTGGGCTGCCATGTGCCTTTTACTAAGGAGTGGCTTCCGTCTGGCCACTCTACCATACAGGCCTGATTGGTGGATTGCTGCAGAGATGGTTGTCCTTCTGGAAGGTTCTCCTCTCTCCACAGAGGACCTCTGGAGCTCTGACAGAGTGACCATTGGGTTTTTCGTCACCTCCCTGACTAAGGCCCTTCTCCCCTGATTGCTCAGTTTAGATGGTTGGCCAGCTCTAGGAAGAGTCCTGGTGGTTTCAAACTTCTTCCACTTAAGGATGATGGAGGCCACTGTGCTCATTAGAACCTTCAAAGCAGTAGAAATTTTTCTGTAACCTTCCCCAGATTTGTGCCTCGAGACAATCCTGTCTCGGAGGTCTACAGACAATTCCTTTGACTTCTTGCTTGGTTTGTGCTCTGACATGAACTGTCAACTGTGGGACCTTATATAGACAGGTGTGTGCCTTTCCAAATCATGTCCAATCAGCTGAATTTACCACAGGTGGACTCCAATTAAGCTGCAGAAACATCTCAAGGATGATCAAGGGAAACAGGATGCACCTGAGCTCAATTTTGAGCTTCAAAGCAAAGGCTGTGAATACTTATGTACATGTGCTTTCTCAATTTTTTTATTTTTAATAAATTTGCAAAAATCTCAAACTTTTTTCACGTTGTCATTATGGGGTGTTGTGTGTAGAATTCTGAGGAAAAAAATGAATTTAATCCATTTTGGAATAAGGCTGTAACATAACAAAATGTGGAAAAAGTGATGCGCTGTGAATACTTTCCGGATGCACTGTATATCTAGTAAAGTGCTACAGTATACTGGTAGACACAGCAGACACTGACAAAGTGCAACACGTACAAACTCCACAGTCAGGGTTACAAAAGCTATCAGGAAACCAGGCCGCACGCTGCATAAGCCTGCCTTCTTTCTTAATATTTTTGCTTCTTTCACGATCTGTAAAAATACTGCGTGCCTCACACTTAATGCTTATCTTTATTATGTCTTGATATATTTTTTTTTAGACACAGGATGCCCAAGGTGCAGTGGTGGTTCAATCTACGTTTAATGCTCAAGATGTTGGCCAAGTATCAGACCAGCTTTGAAGAGTATGTGCGTGGGAAGATTGAGCATGTGACTCTGCGGAGCCTTAGTATAGATAAAGGATTTTAAAGCTGTTCTTTGATAATATTCCTTTTCCTGTCTGACCCATTGTGCCATCTTTTACTGTCAAGCTCCTGTTTCTTCTGCCCTTACAAACCAGTGGTGTGGTGGCACCTCTGACTTATTAAAACAAACCTCTTGCTGTATATTCTGCAGTGAAGAAATATGAAAACTTTGGAAGTTATGAGGTTACTGTCGTACTTAGTCCTGATCAGTAAGCATATTGAGTGCAGAAATTAGGAATACAGAATGTTCAAAACTAAAGGACATACTTTTTCAGTGCCATCTTTTGATTTCTGGTGCTTGTCTAGGAAGTCTGTAGCTGCAGTATGTTACTAAGACCAGTGCACTAGTACCACACAAATGTACAAAAAAATACAGTATCCCTTTTGAAACACCCAAGTCTAGTACTTAATATTTTGCTGTAGTGTGTGGAGACAAAAGGATCTTCATTCTCCAGAAGTTGGAACTTGGAGGCTGGCATTGTGACTTGTGCCAATGCTTCACTGCCCCGCTGGTTTTCTTTTAGGCACTTTGGTTTTCTTTCTAATTCCAAACACCCTTATGTGTTAGATTGATGAATAACACTGAGCCGCCATGAACAAGTGCAACCTACGATGGACTGGCTTCTTACTTAGTGTTGGTTCCTGCTTCTCTGACAGTTGTGACCCCCCCCAGATTTGTAACAGCATAAACAGGTTGAGGAAATGGACAGAGTGATGGTCTTCTGGTAACACAAGGCTGTGGCCAGCAATTTATTAAACCAGCATTTTTTTTCTTTACCTCTCCTCCTGTTTTCAGTATTAATGAACACATTTTTAAAATGTTTTTGTATCTGTCAATAGAAGGTGAACTTGGTAATAAAGGGCTGTCTGTAAATGTCAAATATCACAGTTTTAGAATTGCTGTCATGTATGTGCAATGTGCCTGTAACTGCTGAAGACCAAAACCTCACATCTGCTCCTGAAGGTTTGGCTTTTTGTCTTCTTGAAATGTTTACCCATTTACAACCTCTGAGTTAAGAAAAAAAATTCTGCTAGTAAATGATGTACAGTATTTTGCTTTTCTATGAGCCTCCTGAGGCTTTTTTTCACTGATGACAGCTAAGAAGACAATCTAAGCATTTCATTTTCCCAGTGTTGATTGCTTTATGGCAACTTTCTCCATTCTAGACTTAAGAGGCCATCAAAGGTCTAGTAATGATTTTTAACAACATCAAGTAATATTAAACATTTCAAACTTTATGTACATGCCCATATTCTTTTTTTTATTGTGTGTGTGTGTAATTCAATGCTGACAAATTGCAACTGACAAGAGCCCCAAGGTTCTACTTTTCTACATTTCCAAAATATATAATGTATGTATGACTGTAACAGTCGGCTATGGAGGCGCAGGAGATCAAATCCCGTTATGCCTACCACATGTCATAAACAGACAACTACATCAAGTCTGGTGCATCAACTCCTGTCAAACTGCACAATCAGAAATATGACTATTCTATAAAGTCTTCAGAAGCATGCAGACTTCTCTGTAACTACAGGGATTATATAACACTATTGCTGCTGGGAATTTCTCCTGGAGCCAATTATGTACGTTTATCCACTAGATGACAGCAAAGATTGCAACATAAAATCAAACCGCTACTCTGTTCACGTAAATCAAGGTATCAAACACCAGCAGTGGCTCTCATCACAAGAAATGAGGACTCTGGTTCAGTCAGGTGAGGACTTTGAGATGCCAGAAGAAAGTGGCCTGTGTAACCTGGCATTGGCAGAAATTGCTTTTCTTGAATAGTTGTATGTGTGCCACAATTTGCATTATACAAAAAAAGGAAGCTGGCATTTTTCATCAAAAGTTTTTTTTTTTTTCTGGGGGAAATAAATTAAAGGGGTAGTAACTGATTTGGAGAATGTGGAAAGAGACCACCATTAAACATCAAATCAAAGGTCATGATGCTCAAATTATATACACCCTTAATTGCACCTTTTTTCCTGAATACTGGGGAAAGCTATAAACAGTGGATGCAAGCAAGCCTTGGCCTGGTATATAAAAAGGTGCACACAATATCATATTTACAGAGTCGCAGCACAATGAGGTCAGTGCGGCTTTAGGACGGACGTTAAGCTTAGTGCGTAGTATGAATGTTATCCACATTCTCCTTGACAGAAACTTTACACATCAAATAAGATGTTCAGTTCATCACGTTTGCAGGTAAAAGTTTTTATTTTCCTTAAAACTACACACACAGCTGTAGTTTGGCAGGTGCCATTTGATGCTCACTTTCTAGCCATATGTATAGACTGCACCAACATCCACAGACTGTGGCTAAGCGTACATGCTGAGCTGAACTGCTACAGATCAGTGATCTTAGCCAGCGTCATGAGTACAATTATGGAAGAAACTATATATATATATATATATATATACGCACTAGCCATGTGCGCCCAACTACGTTGCGCGTGTTAAAGTTGTCTGTGAAGGGCTCCCTGTTTAAACGCGGCTGCCAGTCGTGAACTGGTCCCTTCGTCGCACAGCATTATGATTTTTATAAGGGAAACAAAATTACAAAACAAAACCCTTGGACATTGATTCGATAGGAACGGCCTACTTGGAATCACTGTCAGAATAGTAATTATGTGGTGGTGGAGGAGCATTTCTGCTTCTCTCCGTTCACAGTCCATCTCGTTTTCACGACTGTCGTTTCCTCTCACGAGCTCTTCTCAACCTTTCTCCAATCTCGCAGGTTGCTTTGTGGCAATCCAAAGAGTAAGGAAGAACCAATGCTTCTTTCTTGAACTCCAAACACCAACTGATGGAAAATCACAGAAGTGTGTCCGACTTATATACTCTGACTGCCGACTCCAAGAAGTAGGTGAACATTCAATTTGGACGAAGTGCTGCCAACGACGGTCAATAGAAACACAAAAAACCACAGTCTCGACGCCAGAGCTAAACACAAAGCACGGTGTCAACGCCAGATCTAAACACAAAGAGTGGTATCAACAGTGTTTGTAAACAGAAGTAACAACCAAGGCAGTGTCAGGGGAACATGAATTCGTGGACAAACAAAGATCAAGATCCAAATGAAGATTATATATAAAGATATATATATATAAAGAGCAACACATGCAAAATACAGGTGGTTTTAAAATATTACCTTAAATTCTATGAAGACACAACAAAAACATTTTACCCAAAAGGTGTATATGGTAACATTTACCTTTTATTTAATTAAAAAAAACTTTGATAATGTTCTGTACAAGAAGCCAGAGGTCAAATTAGTGCTGGATTAGTACTAAAATTTTGACTTTGGTATCGCTACCAGCTTTTGGACCTTAGCTTTGTTACTGAAATGGTATTGAATAAAATCACTCGTAACTCCAAACTCAGCCTATCTTATTGTAGCCTCCCTGAAGCTGAATGTCTGTCGAGTACAACAGACACTGCAGTGCTTAACTGTAGCCTTTCAAGCCCTGAATGAACGCCTCTTGTTCAGTTGATTGAACATACCAATCATCTTCCATGACCTACCTGCTGCCTTTTTCTCCAGGTTAGATTACGTTCATTGAACACTTTTGACAAGTCCGGAATGAATTAAACAGGAGATGTTTGATTACTGGACTGAGCAGAATTGACTTACTGTTGATTATATTGTTGCCAAATAATCCACAACTTTAAAAATGAAAACGTTATATATTAACAATGGACTTAATTGAACAATAACAGACAAGGCACATTCAAAATACTGCTTGATTAGCAAAAGACCAACCTTTCTTAAAAGGGATTCATGAAATTCAAACATTTTTTGGCATACGAATTTCTTCAAAAAGGCTACCTATAGAGTATACTAATGAGCACCCCTTTAAGATCTTTAAATAAAAATGGTTCATTCACTGTTTTCATCATCCTTCAGTGAAAACTAAATTATATTGAAAAACAGAAACAGAGTGTTAAAGTGTTACTAACAAGGTGTATTTACAATACTTAAAAAGGCCCTAATTCTCAGAACAAGCCTCTTAAAGAGCAGCTGTAACAAGCATTTTGCGTTGTCTGTCCAGGAGGCCGTAACTTTCACTGCATCCATGTAGTCTCCCTTCAATGTGGACTGTTACTTTGTCTTGTGGCATGTTGTGCTGGCTTGCTAGAAACTGTGCCATAGCTACTCAGCTATCATAGACAGGAGGACAGTTCAGTTTTAAAGTGTCATCAAACAATTATATTCTTTCATTTTTAAAAGCTAACAATTTGTTTTTCCTGTGCTGGGAGACTCTTATGCTTTCTTTGGCTTCTTCCATATTGCTGATTGCTCAATAAGTTGAAATTTAATTGAGGATTTCATTAATGAAGTTAATCAAAATGCCTAGGTTACTCGTAACTGCCCTTAAAATGTTTTCTATTTATTATTCACATACCTGACCAAACAGGTCATTTGGAAAGGCAGCTTGTCAATCCCTTTTCACCTCACTTTGGCAAAACATCCAGTCAAGTTGTGAAGGCCACTAAAGTGTTAGTATATGCACTATACAACTTGGGAGACCCCCTGTATTTATTCTTTTTATAATTCTAATCACTTCTATCATAGATTCTCTGGACCTGCAGCCAACATCACCTTCCTGTATCCGGTGCCTCCGTAGTCATGAACGATGATAAAACAGGGTGATGGAGCAACTTGCTCATCAAAACAGTGCATATCCCAACAATTAATAAATGGTACAATAAATAAATCCTTCATAAAAGTTAAACCAATGTCATTTGGTGTTCAAACACATAATCCAATAAATAAGTCCACAGTCAACAGGTACTGTATAAATTCAATGTCATTCCTTCTCACTCATTCTTCCTCCTTGTCAGGACTATAGTAATTCCTCCTTACACAGCCCACCACATCCCAGTGATCTGCCACCTCCATTGGTCACTGCACCTCCCAGAGCACTTTGTCCTTCCAGGATGCCACTATGTTGAAACTCTGCTTTCACCAGCTCCATTTCAGCTATTCAAAAGGGCACATCCACTTTGCGGATCTCTCAATCAGCCCTCTACCCTGCTCTCCACAGTAGAATCAGCACAATGGATACTGGCCAACTTGTCCTCCTCGGTTACCTCTCCAAAAGCAGCAAAAACCAACTAAACTTCACTAACCCTGCTCCCTTTTATTCTACATGACTTGATTGAAGTGCTGCTGCGAACTGGTATTCATCAATTAAACTTTGTGCACACCTCACACCAACCTGAGCTAAAATCAGTACAACCATAAAAATCAACACCCCCTTCATTCATCTCACTGCGCATGGCTCCTCTTCACCTCAGTGCATTTCAAAGTCAATACACATTTGTTCCTGAAACCAGCCTAGTTACTCTCCTCTGGTTTTGTTACATATTTTTTGTAGCACAGAAACCAAAAACTCGCACACTATTTCAGGAGAGGCCTTTAGCTTCAAAGTAACGTCGTGATTTGTCCTCATCATCTGATGCCACGTAACCTAACATCAATTTGACATTAAAATCCAAACAAACATGGGTGAGCTTTTGCATTCTAATTGATTAGCAATAAGGGTGTTAAAACTGTCACACTGAAAGATTTTTTTAACCGATGGTGGCAACATCACAGTACTACTTGATCTATCAGCCATTGTTTGATACACTGTAATCTGAATCAATGTCGATATAAATGAGAAAAAGTAATGGTCAAGCTTGCTCAAAGGTTTAACAAGTTGTTCCTCTCATCCACTTTCATCCAAGACCCCACAGAGTACCATACAATACAATTTATTTTTGTCTAGCCCAAAATCACACAAGAAGTGCTGCAATGGGCTTTAACAGGCCCTGCCTCTTGACAGCCCCCCAGCCTTGACTCTCTAAGAAGACAAGGAAAAACTCCCAAAAAAACCCTTGTAGGGAAAAAATGGTAGAAACCTTGGGAAAGGCAGTTCAAAAAGAGACCCCTTTCCAGGTAGGTTGGGTGTGCAGTGGGTATCAAAAAGAAGGGGGTCAATACAATACAATACACAGAACACAACAAATCCTCAATACAGTATAAAAATAAAAATTTTGCAAGTACAGTGCAGAATTTAACAGTAGATGATATCACATAATATGATTTGGATTTGTGTAGAGTCCTGGAGACCTCAACCATCAAGCTGCCTCCCACATCTGGCCATTCCACAGCTGAAACATTGCTTGGCCAGCCAATCTGATGAAAGGACCCCTCTACCCCACGATTCCATCGATCCTTCATCAGGGATGACTTTACCTTAGGCAGGCAAAACAACTTGGCAGGTGGGCCATGGCACCAGGTGCCACATTTGAGTACCGAGAAGAGAAACAGAATAGGTGAGGGTTAGTAACGAATTATAACTATCATGTTACTTATGTTTTACTGCGAATGACTAACAACAGAGATGCAGTCTGTACAGTTAATCAGCAGCTCTAGTCAGGATATGCTAAACTGAAGTAGTGAGTCTTCAGCCGGGATTTAAAAGCTGAGACTGAAGGGGCATTTCTTATAGTAGCAGGCAGACCATTCCACAGTTTAGGGGCCCTGTAACTAAAAGCTCGACCTCCCATTGTTATTTTTATTAATCCTTGGAATCATAAGCAGACTGGCATCTTGAGATCTTAATGTGTGCTCTGGTTTGTAAGTCATGATAAATTCAGACAAGTAAGTCGGACCTTGGCCATTTAATGCTTTATATGTTAAAAGGAGGATTCTGAAATCTGCCCTAAACTAAACCGGGAGCCAGTGTAAGGATTTAAGAACTGGAGTTATGTGTTCGTATTTTCTTGTAATAATTCTTGCAGCCGCATTTTGTATTAACTGGAGGCTGTCTAAAGAACAGTTTGAGCATCCAGTGAACACCACATTGCAGTAGTCAATCCTACTAGAAATAAATGCATTAATTAATTTCTCAGAATCCTGTTTATTTAGAAAGCGCCTTAATTTCCCAACATTTTTAAGATGGAAGAAATATGATTTGGACAACTTTGTAATATGCGCTTTAAATGACATGCTAGAGTCAAAGATAACTCCTAGATTGCGGGCTGATTCAGTAAAATTAATGGGGAGTCCAACTGAGTTAAATGAAGACAAAATATTGTTGTGATCAGCGTCATTCCCTCCAACAATTAACATCTGTTTTATCTGTGTTTAAAGACAAGTAGTTATCATCCATCCACTCCTTTAATTCACTAACCCAACTGATTAAAGACAACATCAGAGAAACTTCATTTGATCTAAATGAAAGGTATAACTGGGTGTCATCTGCATACGAGTGAAAATTAACATTATGTTTCCTAATGATAGATCCCAGTGGAAGCATGTAAAGTGAAAACAGTAAATGTCCCAGTACTGAGCCCTGCGGGACAACATATTGAACTTCTGTGTATAATGATGGAGTACTGTCAGCACATTTCTGTACATATTGGAATCAATTTGATAAATAAGAATTAAACCAAGTGAGCACAGGGCCTGTAAGCCCAACATCATTTTCTAGCCTGTGCAGTAAAATAGAATGGTCGATGGTGTCAAATGCTGCACTTAAGTCTAACAAAATAATTACAGTGGAGTTTCCTTTATCAGAGGATATTAGAATGTCATTTACAACCCGCATTAGTGCCGTTTCTGTACTATGACTAGTGCGGAAACCAGACTGGAATTTCTCAAATAAATTGTAATGCGTAAGGTGTGACTGAAGCTGATTGGTGACTACTTTTTCTAGTATTTTAAAGAGAAAGGGTAAATTTGAAATAGGTCTATAATTATTTAGTATGTGTGAGTTTAGGTCTGACTTTTTAAGTAATTGGTTTAATGACTGACTCTTTTAGTGCATCAGGTACTGTGCCATAAAATAATGAACTATTGATAATGTTTAGAATTGGCGCTGCAAGAACATCCATTGCACTTTTTACTAGTTTTGTTGGCACTGGATCTAGGGAACAAGTAGTGGGCTTCATTTTAGAAATTAAAGTTAAGACTTCCTGCTCTGTTACAGGATTAAAAATACTAAAGTGCTGAATGCAATGTGAGGCAGGGTCTGCTAAGCTAGTATGCAGTTTGTACTGTGATGCTGAGATCTTATATTTTTAATTTTCTCATTGAAGAAGTTCATAAAGTCTGTACTGCTAGTATCTGTTGGTATTTTCAACTGTAGATCGGAATTCCCATTTGTTAATTTAGCAAATGTTCTAAACAGTGCCCGAGAATTTTTATTATTGCTATCGATTATTGTAGAATAGTATTCTGAGTGAGCATTAAAGAGAGCTTTTTTATATATTTAACACTCTCTGTCCATGCAAATTGAAAGACATGTAGCTTTGTTGTTCTCCATCTGCGTTCCAGTTTTCGACACTAAGAGCTCGAGTGTTTTCATTAAACCAGGGAGAGTTTCTATGTGCTTTGATCACTTTTGTTTTGAGGGGAGCCACTGCGTCCAGAGCATCTCTCAAGGTCACATTATAATGTGATGCTAGCTGATCTAAATTGTTTTCCACGTTTACATTTGATGTTAACTGATCTAAATGGTTTTCCACAATTACACTCGACTTACTCAAAGTATCTATAAATTTTGAAGCAGAATTACAATCTAGATGTCACAGTCTTTGTTTTAATCTGTGAGTGCGTTGGCAAGAGCAGGACTAAATCAAATGTAATTAAGTAGTGATCGGAAATAACTTCATTTAATGGAGTAATATTTAAATTTTGAATTTCATCTTTGTAAGTTATAATTAAATCTAATCTGTGGTTATGATTATGAGTTGGACCTTTGACAATCTGAAAAAATCCTACTGAATTTAACAAATAAGTAAAACATTTGCTAAAAGTGTCAGTTTCTACATCAATGTGTACATTAAAATCCCCCATCAGTCCTATGTGATCAAAATTTATAGCCAAACCAGATAAAAGGTTGCTAAATTCAGTCATGAACAATGAATATTCAGTCATGAACAATGAATATGGCCCTGGTGGTCTGTAGACTAGCACTATAATTGTGTTGGAATCTGTTTTAATATTTAAAATGAATACCTGAAAGGATGTAAAGTCGCCTAAATTTTTAGACATGATTTGCATTTTGTTACAATGAATTATTCCAAGGCCTCCCCCTCAATCAGAATCTCTAGACTTATGAAGGAACGAGTATCCATCTGGTGACGCCTCAGCTAGAGGAACAGTGTCACATTTACTAAGCCAGGTTTCAGTGAGAAGACACAGATCAGATTTTGTACTTAATATAATATCATTTACCAAAACAGCTTTACTGCCAAGAGAGTGAATGTTCAATAAGCAGCATTTAAAACTGCATGCTACAATGTTGATATCACATAACTGCCTATTCAGTTATTTATGTAGGTATTGCGATCACACCTACTTTCAGACAGCAGAGTCGAGAACGTGGGGGACTTTACAGCGCTAGGCATCTATGCAGGACCCCAGAAGCTGGCACTCAGGACGACTGCTCCTCAGTTTTTCTAGAAGGCTGTCCAGCCTCTGTTGCAGTTGAGTAATCTAAGCACAGCTGTCATAGGCAAATGCTTGGCCCAGCTCCCTCTCCTCAGCTTCACACACACTGTCAAGGCTCAGCATGCAGCACTTCTTAATTGGAGAAGAAACTGACAAAATGGGGGTATTCCTGGCATATTTTATATTTACGAAGTAAAAAAAAAAAAAACAGTAAAGTGAAAAAAATCAAATAGTCATAATGTTAAAAAAAAAGTGATTTAAACAAATATAGATATTTAATAATGTATAAACTGAACAACTAAATGAAGATTTAAATTAATGTATGAAGCTTCATTACTATGGTGGTGTGCAACTCAAAACTGCTGTATGCTCTGAGGGGATACTCAAGTCATGCTTTATATTCGGATCATCTGAAGAGTTTGCTCAGTGACTGTGAAATTATGATTATTGGTATAAAATAAAAATCCATAATCATCACTTCTTTGCAGACCTAACAATGTCTGAACAAATATGTTCATGCATTTTAAGATTTTTATGATAAAAGTTGAATATGTCTTCAGTTGTTATGACAGTAAACAAAAAATGCTATCTCACAATGTATTTTAGCCTATCATATTTTTCTTTACTTTTATCTGATTTTCTTTCAATATTTTTGCTTCAAAAGATCCTCCTGAGCTACAAATATGAATATTGACCTGGAACTATTATTAAATATACCTGCTTTAATTAGACAATTTTACCAAAAAAATTTTTTTCTTGCTGACATATGGTCTACAGCAGTGGTCCTCAATCACAGTCCTGGAGGGCCATAGTGGCTACAGGTTTTCCTTCCAACTAGTTTCCTAATTAGAAGGCAGTCCTTGCTGATAATGAAACTTGGTATTGAACTGTTTGGCTTGTTAGTGCTTTCATTCATACAATTGACATTTTAATTGCACTGTTGAGTTTCCTTCTCTGAGAACATTATTCATGTGTTTTGTGAACCAGAACAGATTTAAACTTAGCAGTCCTTACAATTCCACTCTCATTTATTTCTAAACATTTTTTTAAACACAGATACTTCATGGTGTATATGCAGAGGTTTAAAAGGAAGTACATTAGCAGGAGAGCGGCTGGTTTAATGGTTAACTGTATTTCATTATTAACTAACTAGGGGGCTTTGCACCCTGCTCACTTCGCTCGCCCACCCCGGTGTGCGTGTGCGCCAGCCACTTCGTGTCTTTGCCTCTCGTGTTGTGAAGAGGGGGGCTGAACACACGTTAAGGAGATGCGGTTGCTCCTCAGAAACCCCATCTTAAACGGTGATACAATGGGAAACAAATACATTTTTTTTTAACCTCCACTATGCTCAATCAGCTGGCTTGCTGCTGCTGCTGCTTGTGCCATACTGCGCTTCGAACATTTAAAAGCCTGTATAGCAGCTGTCCTTTTGTCTCACTGCCTTGTCTCGTGGGACGATTTTCTCGGAGACATTTTAACATGTCTCGACCCAAGATTTTTTTTTTTTAAATAGAGAGATATCTGGTTAAGAATACAGGCAACAATTAAAACTTAAATGCAGCTGCTAAAAACTAAAATAGGCAAAATAATTCAAATTAAGCCCAAAATACGTATTCCTTTAGTAGTAAATACATGGGTTATAGTTATTATTTTTTTATAATTAAGAAATTGGTTAAAGTGAAAACCTGCAGCCTCTGAGGCCCTACTGAACTGTAATTGAGGACCTGTGATCTACAATTTAACTAAAATATGTCTTTGATGAATGAAAGTACTAACAAGGCATATGATTAAATACCAAGTTTCATTATCAGCAAAGACTAAGTTCTAATTAGGAAACTGGCTGGAATGAAAACCTGTGGCCACTGTGGCCCTCCAGGACAGTGGATTGAGGACCCCTGGTCTACAGTATTGTCTAATGGAAACACAATATAATATGGCGTTGTGTAGGTTTGAATATAAACACTTGCAATGTAATGGGTCTTGAAATCCATTAATATTAAACTTTTTAAGTGTTTGCACCATTTTATCCCATATGAATTAGCAAAAAAGAGGAGTTTTGTATTTTTATCATTACAATTTTACTATCTGTTCTTTTTTTGTAAATCTTCTGTGTATTTGAGGTGGGTAATATTTTTTGAGCTTCTATAAAAGGCATCTTATTAATACAGGATAAAGCAACATGTTATATTACTGACTGTCAATGTACAGCAGACTACAGTAGCTACCACTGTTCACTGGTACTAGCCGACTGTTACTGTAGTGTTTTGAAGACATTAATTGATGTCTTAATACAGGGCTTTAAATTGTGGCTGTTCATCTTGCTCAATTGGAATAATCCTAACTCATCTATTCTAAGTCAGTGGGTAACTGATGTTATATACTATTTGAAACTGGAAAAAATCTAATTCACACTTCGAGGATCTGGACAAACCTTTTTCAAAACCTGGCAGGATCTAATCAATAACATTTTAGAATAAGCATTTAAATTGAGGAAGCAGGTTCTCTCCCCTCTTTTACTCCATTTATCTCTATTGATTTATTATTTTATCTATTCATTTGTCTTTACTAGCATAAGGTTTTACACTGCTGGCCTTGTTCTCTTTCTCAGGTGTGGGGGTTGATCTGCTTAGAACCTTTTTCTTTTTGTAAAACTCGAGTTATGTGTATGGAATGTTATTTGATTTAAAAAAAAATCAATAAAATTAAAATATAATGATAAACAAAAATCAATTGTGGCTGTCCTTTTATGGACTAAGCTACCACAACAATGCCTGGGGGTCCTTTTGGTTGAGGTTGACATTTATGCTGAGGTCATTCATTTGGCCTCCTATTTAGAATGATGTCCATGTGCTTAAAAGATAAGGGCCTGTATTGAAAGGGAAGAAGATGCTCCGAGACCAGAATTCTTTAAAATGTAATAGAATTACTTCATACAGATCAAGATCATCAGAATCAAGATCATCAGAATCAACTACAAGGAAAGTGGCAGGAGTTGATGTTAATTATTACCTAGTGCATGCATCTAAAATATTGTAACTTTACTGTTATTACTTGTTGCTGTTTGTTAAACCTTGGTTATCTGATTTGTTCAAAGAGTATTTGTTTATAAATAAAAGTAAGGATATGCCATACATGGTTACAGTACTGTATAGTACATTAATATGGCAAGATTATATTTCTGAATGTACAGAACATAAGGCTCTATAATTAACAGGATAATGTAACATAAAAATAGAAACAAATGTTTAAGCAAAAAAACACTTTACTGTAATAGTACTGACATTATCACCATTGTAGTCCTAGCTCACTGTAGTTGTACTGCTCCATATCCTGGTAGCTTTTACTGTTATTTTTTGAACTGTGCACCTCATTTGTCTTGTCATTTATTAACATAACTGTTAGTCATGTCCTACACTCACAGTAGTGTTATAAATGTCCATGAAGCTCATGTAAACCATAATGTCCCATAATTAACATTTAAATACAGTGCATCCCTCGTGTCTTACATAGGCTCCCCTTTTTATCTCGTTTCAGTCACATCCAAAACATATCTTTAAGGTACATAAACCCCTTGGTCTGGTTAGTTGTGGTATGCCGCAATCTGAATATCTGTCTATGCGTATCCCTTGTAACAATTTGAACCTGGAAATCACTCGCCTTTTTACAACAAAGTACGCCAACCAGCCTTCAAGAAAGCTACTGTCAAATGTAAACTATGAGTTAAATGATTCATCTTCCTCTTGCTGTGGTTTAACTCAAAACCTACGACTCTACTTCAGTATACACCCCCAGGATATGCCATTGTGTTCTTCTGAAGCTGGTCTTCTCACTACAAAAAAAAGGATTGGTTAATGTGTGTTCAGATAGTTTTCTCCTCCCTTTTGCTGCAGACTTCCTAGGTTTGTTGGTATTGCTAATCAATTTAAATATCAATGTGAATATGACATGCTGGTTCTAATGTGCTTAGCCATTAGTCTCTGCAATGCCGCTGCAAAACGTGTCTGGAATTAGGATAAGGTATACAACACAGCACAGACAAAATGTACATCTGCAGTGATACATTTATACAACATCTGCAAAATAAACAAATAAACATTTCTCCAACATTTGCTACATGAAATGGTTAAAATTGCGCTTTAGCAGATATGTAAGGGGAGCAGCACACTGGTTAATATTACTTTTTTTTTTTTTTTTTTTAGTAATAATGTAAAATACTGGTCAGTCATTTCAGATTTAACTATTCAGGCAAGCTGAACATCTGAATAGTTGGCTGAAGAAAGATTCAACAGTCTGTACACTGTGTTATTTGTTTCAATTAAATCTAACATTTTTAATCTGGAGTTGCTTTTTAAGCTATCACTACATGTAAAACCATTCTAGGGATGGCAGATGCACACAAACATTCTAAACAAACCAAACTATTTACATTCTGTACTGTGCAAATTCCAAATAAAAACATCCTAAAATATATGCCTAAAAATAAAAACTGCTGTGTCTGTGCTGAAAAACAGGAACTTTATTTTGAAGATATTTACCCTAAGAACTTAATCTGTAAGTTCCATAACTTCCATCAAACACAACCACTGTTTTCACATACACCTTCACAAATAGCAGAAGTCTGGTTTTTGTAGACAAAAAAACATTAAAGACAGACACAATTTTATTTGTTTAACAAGAACATATTAATTAGACGAATTTAAACCATTTGCCTGAATATATTATATCTGACAAACTAATATTATCTATCAAATGTCAATATAGGTTTACAACTTAATAATGGTGTGTACTTATATTTAAAGAGTACAAATAGCTTATTCTAGAACACAGAAGTTAAAAGGAAAACAAGAAGGGATTTTTTTCACCAGCGTCTTCTCTGCCCGAAGTATAGTTGGAAGGACTCTTGGAAATGAAGGAAAATTCAAATTCCTCTTCGGTTCCACTCTCAAGATTGTCAAATAAAGAACCTACAAACATTTCATGCAGGAACATTAACAGTGTTGTGCTGAATTATCCTGTCAAGTATTTCAGTCTCGTGTTTACATGATAGTTTTATGGATCAATTAAAATATTCTTCAGCCATCTATTTTCTGTTCTGACCTATGACATTACAGGGTACCAGGGAGCTACAGTCTAACCTAACATTATCAGACAGAAGGCAGAAATCAAGTCCATATTTAATATTAATCCATTACTGAAAATACTAATACAGGCCATCAAAATAATATACACTTCATTAGGATGTGGCAGGAAAGGGGGTGTCCGCAGAAAAGCCATGTGCAGACATAGAGACAACATGCAAACCCCACGGCAACAATTTCCAGACGGGGATCCAAGCTCAAGTCATGGGAGCTGAGAGTCTGCAGTAAAAAAATACTGTATTTTACCAAAAATTCTAGATTAAAGTTCAGAATAGAAAGTTAACTTACCAAGCTTACTTTTAGATGATGAAGCAGAGTTGATTACTTCCTAAAAGAAATGTATACATTATTATTGACTACTGTGCATGACAGGGCAGTAAACATTCATGTTAAGCATTCTGTAACAGTGATGCTTAATTCCTTTTTGGTTTTTTTTTTTGCTGCCTAAAAAATGAAGGTATGGGCCATTCACCAAAGCAAACTTGTACTGACATTAATTAACCCTAATACTCAAAAGAAAATCCTCATAGTTGTCCTTTATGTATACTGTATTTCACTCAGCATAATTATTTTGCTCTTGTTCACAGATCTGCCTTTCAGGTAGCACAGCACTTCTCTAATTATTATGACTTGCTGAAAGTAATGATGCATATACTTTCCTGTTCTGTATTCTCACTGTAATATGACTTTTGCTGCTTTAAAATAGTGGCATCGTTAAACTTTAAGGTTTGGTCTTCTCATGGGTTTCATTTCAAATTTGGCAAAAAGAGTGATTATTAGCAGCCCTCACTGTCTACAAGATCTAAAGGAGCAGAGACTCTGGACACCAATGGGAAGCAATTCTAACACATCAACATTGCAGAGAACAATTAATTATTCAGTGGATAACAACCTATTTGTAACACATGACAACTTAATTTGCCTAATACCAATTTTAAGCATGTTCAGATGAAAGAGCTACAGTTAGGTATGTTATTCAACCATGAAGTACATTTTCTGAAGCTACATTACTGAGAACTGTAATTGAAACACCTGAGGTTGTCTTAGTTCTCGATTTACAGCCCATATTTCTTACCTCCTTGCAAGACACCTCTGAATTAAAGAAACTGCCACTAAATACGGGAAAGTAGTCTTTAGGAGATGCATTACTTGAGAAAAAAAATCCTGGAGATTTAGAATCTGATTCTTCTGACCTCAGATTAAAGCTCCTAAAACAAAGATATGAAAACAATGCAAAATGATGTTCATTAGGAATCAGAACATTTACCAAGCTACAGCATTTATTCCTCAGCTAAAGTGTCTTACTTAACTAAGCCAATTAATATTTAATTACAAAGAAAATTAAGTTTCTTCCAAAATTCAGTAATTTGTATAGAAAGACATTTTACTCTGTAGCAGAATATACTGTAAACATAAATAGGTACCTGGTCTAAATGCCACTGAAGAAAACTTATAGTATCGTATTTCACATATCTACAGTCCTACCGTTTAATCAATCAAATGCATACATATATACATTGTAATCAGTCTACAAAGGTGTCCATTTCATTTGTATTTATCTCTGGATGGCTTGAGGACTTTTTACAAAAGTTTATTTACTTTTATCATAAATATGTGATTTTGCATACACTGTACATACATACAGAATAGTACAGATAAACAAGAAAGTAACAAAACAGACCATACTAAATATTTTTCTCTGTTTCTTAGACAATCTATATATATAAAATCCCTATGTGCGTCCAGGTGTCCGTGTGTGGGTGTCTTCTGGTGAAGTGCGCATGCGTGGGGCACGGTGCTATGCGCGATATTACTGTCAGAGAAAGTTAGAGGCGTTTTACGGAAATACAAACCAGTATTACTGCGAGAGGAAATTAAAGGTACACAATACAGTGACACATATTACAGCCACATACAAGCCAGTATTACTGTCAGAGGAGATTAAAGGCATATTACCGACACGCACGCCTGTATTACCGCCAGAGAAAATTAAAGGTATATTACGGACGTATATTACGGACGTACAAGACGGTATCCTTCAATAAGGGCGCGCACAAAAAGGTACAGCGAATAAAGGCGCACGTAAATAAAGATCTGCACCTGTTGCTCTTCACATATTCCAGAGCCATTTAAATTAAATTATCTACGCGCCCTTATTGAATAGAGCCGCACAAGACAGTATTACTGTCACAGAAAATTAAAGACACACAATACACGGTGGCAGCCCATGAAGAACGGTCAGCTAAGCAAGTAAACATCAACAAAAGAAAGGCTGAAAGAAAAATACGACCAACAAAAAGCATGAGGTCAAAGTCCCTTGCCATTTAATATAGACTGTTCCTACTAATGTTTATGCACTACTGTTCTAGTGCCCGTTATTGTAACGGGCTAAATGACTAGTTAATATATAATTTATCTGTATATGGAGGGAATGCTGACCTCTTACTTCCCTTGTATTTCTCCTGCTGAACCTCCCCTACTTAACCTTTTTAACATTACGTTTTTCCATGTACAAATTAGCCAAAAACATTGAATTTTTAACAAGAAAAACTACTATCAAACATGCAAATACAAAAATGACAACATAATTACATTAAGAAAGTTATGTCTAGTGTTCACTGCTGTGCCAATGCAGATTTAGTACATGTCCTTCGAATGACATATTTTCAAGCAGTCACCAACACACAGTCCAACATTGCAATCAGTGCAGTATAATTGTGTTTCCTTTTGCACTTTTCTTACATTTTTTCTGTTGTTTGTCCATGAGAGAGTAAATGTCAGTACTTGATCCACACAGAGGACATGCCCACTGTGTTACTGTAGGCTAGTACAATGCAAGGCTTAGTGAGTTTCACATTTCCCCTGACATGAAAATTGATAGTTGCTGCACTGCGAACAGTACTTTGGGGTGTGTGTAACATTTTTCTTGTCCTTCCACTGGATCACAGTCAACTTTACATTTTGACCACACTGAAGCATCGTATGAGTGAATTCACCTGGCATATCATGGTGGTTCCATCACACTGTATACATCAGCTTCACTATCTGAGTCAATGTCTGATGACCAATTCACATTGTCTTCGGCATCACTTGATTAATCTAATGCTTCAGTTTCAGTTTGTTCTAAAACAGGCTTTACATTTTTTTCATTTACAAGCCACTGTGTGTTTCTGTTGAAGATTCCACCCAACTCATAAATATTGCTGAATTACCATAGAGTGGCAAAACACATAGAAATATTCATGATTTGTCAGTATTGTTATTTTTTTCACTAGATGGCAGCGAAATACTGCCCAAGTGCTGAACTTTCAAACAATACCGTTTAACCTGAGAGAGCCTCAGTCTTAACAGTGTTTACACAGAATACTTACGCTGAGACACACTTGAGAATAACGGCAAGGCGGTGAAAGCTCTGCTTCAGAAACATCGTCCATTTCATGCCAACTTTAACCACAAACATTAGAAAGGGAACTGCTTTTCTTAACTTCATTTGAGTAAAATGTGCACTTCTAGGAGTTATGTGAAGTACTTAAGCTGTAATGATTTATTGCTCTGTCATAAATTGCATTTTTCAAAATGAACTATTAAGTTGTGGAGACTTTCATATGCTATAATTATTTAATTCTCTAAAATCCTTGATAGACGGACCACCTATACTGTTTTATTTACTGAAAAACAGACACCTGAAGAGTTTCAGATTTTCTAAAGGAGCCACTTGCTTAAACTTTTGGTCATTGACCAACGGTGGCTTCTAGGAAAGAACTGTGCATGGCAGTAACGCTAAAAGACAAGTACTATACTGTACTGCATAGAGAGTTATGCCATTTGACAAGTGTAATGTAGCAAAGCTTTTTATGAAAACTTCAACTTAAGTATGCTTCCAAACCTCAGGTCACACATTAGTTAAGGTTTAAGAACTTATGGCATACTTAAATAAAGATAAAATTCACAAAATAAAAGCTACAACAATAAAAAATACAGCTATAAGAATATTAAAACTCGCTGTTAATACTTTCAAGGCAGTGTTGACAAAAGTACGTATCAAGTGGGTAGAAAGCTAAATTTTGTAAAAGTGACCTATAATGTATAATTTAGTTGTACTCAATAGATGGCAGCAAAGGCTGCGAGAATAAAACTGAATGGCCATTCTTTTTCTTTACAGCATGATATCAAATACCAGTAGTGGTCCTCGCCATAAGAAATCCTCCTCAGAAGACATTTTGTTTACTGTTGATGACTTGGGTTCAACACAGTCAAACGTCAGAATAATGTGGCCATGAGTTAGACAATGCAGAACAATGTCTGCAGCAAGGTTATTATAGTTTTGCCTTTTTATATTAGTTTTTATTTCTAGATTTTTTTCTGACCTTACTTGGAAATTCAGTTTAGTTTTAGTTTTTCTTCATCTTGTATTTTTAGTTTTAATTTAGTTTTTATTTCACCAAGACATTTCTATTTAATTTTTATATACAGTATATTAGTTTCAGTTTTAGTTTTAGTAATTATGGCCTACGGAGTTAGTTTTGTGTCACAATCATACAGAACTGTACACTTAACAGATTTGGATACGAGTTTAATGTTCATGGAAGCTTACTACACTGCCTGGTTTACAATCTTGTTTTTTTATGTCTGATAACAACAAGCATGATCAAAACTAGACACTGAATATGAATAATTTTACACAATTTTATAATTTTTTAAATATTTTCTCATGAAAATCACAGAGGCTTAGGAAGAACAGGGCTCTTAGACTTGAATGAGTGTGCAGACCCCACCTGGCTGTATTGAGGGGAAAAAAGAACAACAAGCATGTCGTGTGAAGGTTAGGGGTAGTGAGTCTTGAATAGCCCACCATAAGGACAGTAAACCCATAATGAGCAGAGCAAGAGCAGGTCATAGGAATACAGACAGGCACAAAACAACAGAGACCGCGTCTGAGATTAGGAACAACATACACGACATTATCTAAACCTGTTTATCCAGAGCAGGATCACAGGAAATCTGGAGCCTACCACAGCAGGTTTGGATGTAAGGCAGGAAAACTCCCTGGTATGCAATATGTATGATATGGCTGACATAAAGAACAAAAAGAATACGATACTTCAACTATCTGATTTGAGAGAGAGAAAAACATTGAAGAAAGGGAGACAAATATTTTAAAATATAATTCTGCTAATGGATTACTTTCATAATATTGGGTATTTTGAGTTGTGAATATGAACTGAAAAAGATAAATTAATAAATATAGAATAAATACAAAAACCTGTTAGTATGTTAGTTTTTCATCACTTGTCAGACTCTTTACCTTTGTTTGTATCGCTTCGTTGTTAAACGATGTTTGTAAAGCAAAAGTGATTGGTCAGCAACAATATGCTGATCTTGTATGATGACCTAGTCAGTCTCTTGATCAGCGGCGTTTTATTTTCAAAAATCGTGAGTGCTCTCCTCGACTTTCTTGTACACTCAGATATGGGGATGGATATTTGAGGAGTAAACCGCAAGACAATGATTATATTTTTATATTATGTACATTAAGGAACATCCATCCATCCATCCATCCATTTTCCAACCCGCTGAATCCAAACAGGGTCATGGGGGTCTGCTGGAGCCAATCCCAGCCAACACAGGGCACAAGGCAGGAAACAATCCTGGGCAGGGTGCCAACCCACCGCAGGACACACACAAACACACCCACACACCAAGCACACACTAGGGCCAATTTAGAATCGCCAATCCACCTAACCTGCACGTCTTTGGACTGTGGGAGGAAACCGGAGCCCCCGGAGGAAACCCACGCAGGCACGGGGAGAACATGTAAACTCCACGCAGGGAGGACCCGGGAATCGAACCCAGGTCCCCAGATCTCCCAACTGCGAGGCAGCAGCGCTACCCACTGCGCCACCGTGCCGCCCCATTAAGGAACAATCACCAACAAATCAAATTAATAATACATTGAACAATTATTATAAAAGTAATGTTGAATAAGTCGGACTCTGCAGCTGCATGAATAAAAAAAAAATCGTATGTGTTCAGGTAAAGTACCACTTCCGGGTGATGGGTTTGGCCCAAAAGTTAATACAGACCTACAATTGTGGTGTAATAACCACATGCCAAATTTCATCCATCTATCTAGTTGCGTTTTTGAGTTATCATGTTTACACTCAGACACACACACATACACGTGCGCACACACACACAATTCCAAAAAACAGTATTTTTGGACTCTGGGAGGTCTATAACGTCAAGATTTTTTTCATCAAGAATTTTTTCATGATTACTATACTTCCTCTATACTTCGTATATGAGAAAGTAAAAACGATTTCTCCTGTGCGAAGTGGCAGGTGAATTGCTGTCAACAAAAAGCAGACACCTGAGAAATAAACTGAAACGTTACTCACTCGTGATTTTTCTGTCCATACAGTAAAGTTTTTGTTGACCAGCACATTCTGATTCCAGCCATTTGAATACATTTTGATATACAACAAGTGCAAAGAAAGGCGGCACGTAAATCGCTTTATATTTCTCACGCTTTATGCACCTGCATTCAGCTTGCTCTGTCACCGCAAATGCTGTGTGAACAGCCGCCCTCTGTCACCAGCCCCCGTTCACTGGATGAATATGTGCGGGGATGGCTTGTGGTGGATGACTTTCTGTTTTAGAATTAAAACTTACAAGGGTTAAAGACTAACGGCAAGAATATTCATTCAAAAACGAAAACTAAAAATATTTTAGAAAATTATTATTTTATTTCAGTTAGTCTTTCCAGCTACTTTAATAGTTTTGTTTAGTTTTAGTTTTTCATTTCGGTTTTGTTAATTATTTTATTTCAGTTTACGCAAATGATTTTTTAATAATATTTTTTTATTTTAGTTTTCATTAACTATAATAACCTTGGTCTGCAGTGCAATATGAAGTACAAACAGTATAACTTAGCATTTTATCCAATCAGTTATCTTGAACAGTATCATATACTTCAAAATGATCATGTATAGAGTGTTCATGCAGTTGTCATGTCTTCTGAAAAAAAAACGGAAGAAAAAACCACAACACAGTTAATTTTGTTTTCCTCATGCTAAGTAAACAGCTAGCAGGATATTATATTGTACCTGTATAAAGCAATACCAGGATATCACTATGAATATATGAATATTTTATTTAGCATTCCTTTCATCTACAATGTTTTTTTCCCCAGTATTAAAGGTCCTTTGGGACTATTTATAAATGTAACTGCACTGTAAAGTTAACTTTACCTTGTAGGTTATAATTATTTCAACAATGAAAAATGCTGAACTGTTTTACTGTACTTGCTTTATTATGACCCTGGCCATAAGTTAAGTTTAACTTCTGCTATTTGCCTAGGCGAAGGAAGAACTTTTCTGTACTCTATAAGACTAACTATAATAGCTTTGTATCTTAGAGATCTCTGCAAGTAAAATTTTGAATAAAGAATTGACTTGCTGTGCTCAACCTTGGATTAGCCGTTTATATCCAGATAACAGCAGATTAATTCAAAAATAGGAAAAATGTACAAGATCGCAGGAACTTTTTCCTTACTTCTTGTCCTAAAACCTATAATGTAAAGAACTACCTTAATTACAAAGTTTGAGGATCAGAAGATCATATCAAAATATGATGGACCATATTTAAACAATGAATGCACTGGAAGCTATATTTGCATTGCAATGAAAAATAAAATGCAGAACAATAACATTATAAAAATATTATTTACAGGGGACTCAACAGATTCTGCACACATTTCTTGGTTTACTACAGGACAATGGCAGCAACCGTGATTAATTAATTCATTATAAAGGTTAGGTTACTTCTTAAGGTACAAAAATTACAATAAATATACTCACAGTAAAGAAAAACTTGGAGTACTCTGTGACACTTCGACTTTGGAAAGAGAAGCTTTTGGAAATAAATGATCCTCCTTTTCCTCATTTCCATGTTTTTGTGCCGAAATGGTTTTTGACATTTGCTGTGGCACATCTGCTTGGATTTCATTTTCTGTATTTCTGCTGAGCTGTTCAGGGTTAACCTGTTAGAAAAATGTTTTTTAACTATTTTCTAAAAATTAATGGAAAAATTGTAAACTGGTCCAGATCAGTTATTTTTATGACTAGAGGCAAGATGTTACGCTACCCTATTTTCTCTCAAACATTTACATTTATTATAAGCAATACTTGGAACAACTTATGTAGTCTGAAATAATACCTATTAACATAAGCATTATGTATTCAGAAATCCATCCAGTTTATAAACTAGCAACGTCACAAAGGAGGAAACGTGGAAACAGACATACTCACACATACTTCATTTTAAAGCTGACAATTAACACACATACTTATGGGATGTGTGAAGAAAACAGAGTACCTGGAGGAAAACAAAACAAAGACACAGGGAGTGTATGCAAATTCCACACAAGCAACGCATGAGCTCAGGATTAAAACCCAGGTCTCTGAAGCTATAAGACAGCACTATCCACTGAGATAATGTGCTACCTGCAATAATATATACTAGTACTTATTTCATTTATGGGACACTAAAGAGATGTATGAAAAGACATAGAACATTGTGCTCTACCCAAGACATTTCCTAATAAATAGTTAAATAGACAGCTTCAGATTCACAAAGCAGCAGATGCAACAGCTGTAAGTATACAAATATTTAACTGTATTTTTTCACACATCTGAATAAAATTCAGATTCACGTTGTTGAAACTTCTGGTTGTACCTACTATTTTAAAACATAGTAAGAAGCTAAATGTAAGACAAAATATATTAATAATAATAATAATACATTTTATTTATATAGCACCTTTCCCATGCTCAAGGCACTTACAGAATATAATAAAGAATGGCAGTGTATACAGTATATAGCATTGTACAAACCAGATAAATAAAGAAGATTAAGACAGTGAATTCTGAAAAAAAAAACAGACAACATAATTGATGGTCTAGCACACACACACAGGTTACATTAGCATCTTGACATAGAGGTAAACTGAGAGAAGGGTAATAAAGTCAAGTAGAGCTATAAGCCTTCCTGAACAGATTAGTTTTGAGTTGTTTTTTAAAAGAATTCATGGAGTCAGCTGACCTGATTAATTTCGGTAGGTCATTCCAGAGTCTGGGCGCTATACAGCTGAAGGCCCTGTCACCCATGGAGTGTAGATTAGTGTGGGGTACAACAAGATTGCCAGAATCAGAGGACCTTTGTGGGCAGACTGGCACATAGTGATGGAGAAGGTCACTGATGTCGTTTGGCGCGAGGTTATTTAAGGCTTTGTAGGTTATTAGTAGGATTTTATATTCGATTCTGTAAGACACAGGGAGCCAGTGAAGATGAAGCAGGATGGGTGTGATGTGCTCGCTGCTGCTGGTTCCATTAGAAGGGGCACCTGCCAGTAGGGAATTACAATAATCGATGCGGGATGTGATAAAAGCATGGACAAGTTTCTCAGCATTAGAGAAGGAGAGGAAGGAGCGAACGCGGGATATGTTACGGAGGTGAAAGTAAGAAAGTTTCTTAATGTGATTTATGTGGGTGGAATAAGAGAGGGAGGAATCAAAAATGACACCTAGATTTTTTACAGTAGAGGCAGGTCTGATGAGATCACCGCCAAGATAGACTGGGAAGGAGCTCATTTTATTAAGTTGCATTTTAGTCCCAATTTGCAGGAGTTCAGTTTTATTGCAATTTAATTTTAAAGAGTTCTGCTCCATCCAGGTTTTAATTTCACTCAGGCAGGTTGTGAGCTGAGAAAGCTCTGATGAAGTTCCACTTTTAACATTGAAGTAGAGTTGAGTATCATCTGCATAAAAATGATAACCCAGTCCATAGCTACGGATAATATGGCCAAGGGGAAGCATGTAAATACAGAAAAGCAGAGGACCGAGGACAGAGCCTTGAGGGACTATTACAAGGAAGACTCTTGTTATACTGGCATTATATCTGAAGCTGGCTTCTCACCTTGGCCCTGATGCTGCTGGGATATTTTACTGAATAATAATAAAGAACGGATGAAAAGACTGACAAAAGTATCCTCTTTCTATGAATCTGATCATAAATGACTCATCTTGAATTCACTGTAATTTATCAGTATATATACATACAGTAAATACTGTACACACACAAACACATATATATATATATATATATATATATATATATATATATATATATATATATATACATACACATACAGAGTGTTTATATATATATATATATATATACAGTAATCCCTCCTCTATCGTGGGGGTTGCGTTCCAGACCCCCCCCCCCCCCCCGCGAAAGGTGAAAATCATATGTTTATATGGTTATTTTTATATTGTCATGCTTGGGTCACAGATTTGCACAGAAACACAGGAGGTTGTAGAGAGACAGGAACTTTATTCAAACACTGCAAACAAACATTTGTCTCTTTTTCAAAAGTTTAAACTGTGCTCCATTACAAGACAGAGATGACAGTTCCGGCTGACAATTAAAAGAATGCAAACATATCTTCCTCTTCAAAGGAGTGCGCATCAAGAGCAGAGAATGTCAGAGAGAGACAGAAAAAAAAGCAAACACAAATCAATAAGGCTGTTTGGCTTTTAAGTATGCAAAGCACCGCTGGACAAAGCAGCTGCAAGGATGTACAGTAATCCCTCCTCCATCGCGGGGGTTGCGTTCCAGAGCCACCCGCGAAATAAGAAAATCCGCGAAGTAGAAACCATATGTTTATGTGGTTATTTTTATATTGTCATGCTTGGGTCACAGATTTGCGCAGAAACACAGGAGGTTGTAGAGAGACAGGAACGTTATTCAAACACTGCAAACAAACATTTGTCTCTTTTTCAAAAGTTTAAACTGTGCTCTATGACAAGACAGAGATGACAGTTCCATCTCACAATTAAAAGAATGCAAACATATCTTCCTCTTCAAAGGAGTGCGTGTCAGGAGCACAGAATGTCACATAGATAGAGAAAACAATCTCTAGCAAACAAATCAATAGGGCTGTTTGGCTTTTAAGTATGCGAAGCACCGCGGCACAAAGCTGTTGAAGGCGGCAGCTCACACCCCCTCCGTCAGGAGCAGGGGGAGAGAGAGAGAGAGAGAGAGAGATAGGGAGAGACAGAGTTTGTTTTTCAGTCAAAAATCAATACGTGCCCTTCGAGCTTTTAAGTATGCGAAGCACCGTGCAGCTTGTCGTTTCAGGAAGCAGCTGCACAAAAGATAGCAACGTGAAGATAATCTTTCAGCATTTTTAGACGAGCGTCCGTATCGTCTAGGTGTGCGAACAGCCCCCCTGCTCAATCCCCATATGTCAGGATCAGAGAGTCAGCGCAAGAGAGAGAGAAAAGTAAGCAATCTAGCTTCTCAGCCATCTGCCAATAGCGTCCCTTGTATGAAATCAACTGGGCAAACCAACTGAGGAAGCATGTACCAGAAATTAAAAGACCCATTGTCCGCAGAAATCCACGAACCAGCAAAAAATCCGCGATATATATTTAAATATGCTTACATATAAAATCCGCGATGGAGTGAAGCCACGAAAGGCGAAGCGCGATATAGCGAGGGATTACTGTACAATGTAAAGGTAGTCTTTCAGCATTTTTTAGAGGCGCGTCCGTATCCTCTAGGCTAGTGTGCGAACAGCCCCTCTGCTCACACCCCCTCCATCAGGAGCAGAGAATGTCAGAGAGAGAGAGAGACAGAGAAAAACAAACAATCAAAAATCAATACGTGCCTTTCGAGCTTTTAAGTATGCGAAGCACCGTGCGGGAAGCATGTCACTTGATAAAGCAGCTGCACAGAAGGGAGCAACGTGAAGGTAATCTTTCAGCATTTTTAGACGAGCGTCGGTATTGTCTAGGGGTGCGAACAGCCCCCCTGCTCACACCCCCTTCGTCAGGAGCAGAGAATGTCAGAGCAAGAGAGAGAGAGAGAAAAAAGCAAACAATCAAAAATCAATACGTGCTGTTTGATCTTTTAAGTATGCGAAGCACAGTGCGGGAAGCATATCGCTTGACAAAGCAGCCATATGTAAGCCCAGCAAAGAAGAGAGCAATATGAAGGTAATCTTTCAGTGTTTTTTGAGGAGCAGCCGTATCCTCTAGGGGTGCGAACAGCCCCCGTACTCACAATATATTTGAGGAGTTTTATTTAATACGTAATACGCGCGTAATACGCGCTCAGCCATCTGCCAATAGCGTCCCTTGTATGAAATCAACTGGGCAAACCAACTGAGGGAGCATGTACCAGAAATTAAAAGCCCCATTGTCCACAGAAATCCGCGAACCAGCAAAAAATCTGCGATATATATTTAAATATGCTTACATATAAAATCCGCGATAGAGTGAAGCCACGAAAGTCGAAGCGCGATATAGCGAGGGATTACTGTATATATATATATATATATATTTATATATATATATATATATATATATACTGTATATATAGTATATACATACACATACAGAGTATATATATATATATATATATATATATATATATATATATATATATATATATATATATATATATATATATTATATATATATTGTGACACGTGAGTCGTCTTACACCCCAAAAAGGAGGCTGAGTCTCAGCACTTTAGCAAAACCAGCTTTATCCAACATGAAACAGGAACAGCAAGGTTATTTACTGTAGCAGGCAGGATCTGCCATTCTACTATACACAGACACATCAAATGAGCAGGGTAAGGGGACAGGTCAGTGGCCAAGTAATACTGTTCCCTGCATTACCCATTGGCAACAGGCGCTTATAGCACGAACTCAATCGGCTTGTTGTTGTTTCTGTGACACTATGCTGCGGCACTGAAAACCTGTGGTTGCCTTGACGACCGGCAAGCAGCCCTCCACAGACATGTGTCATCCTGTTGAAAATACATACATATATATGTACTGAGGGATGATGGAACCTCTATAATGGAAGGATAGGGGGAGATGGCTTATGAAGGGTGCTATCTCCCCCTGGGTGCCACCAGGGATTGTTGCAGGAGCTGCAGAGCCCTACTTTGGGCTTCCACCACACCTGGCAGTGATTTCAGAGTTCCCTAACAAGCTACCTGGAATACTCCTGGGTGCGGCTTAAAAGGAGCCAGCGGCCACTACTCCAGGAGCCAGAGTCAGTAGGGACTCTTACCGGAGGAGGAGAAGAGGTGAAGGAAAAGAGAGAGAAAGGAGAAGAGAAAAGGACTGTATTATTAGCGCTTGTACTGTGCCGTGATGCTGTGTCTCTGCTTGTCTGTGTCAGGTTGGGTTGGCTGGAGCACCCCATGGTGGTTCACAATATTATCTTATATATAAATGTCTACGCGTGTGTGTGTGTGTGTCCAGCCCAGAATTAAGAGGTGGAGTTGGGGTAAGGGCTCCGCCTCTGAGGAAACAGAGAACTTGTTTATCCCGCCAATAACACAAGCAAGGCTAGCATGTCAGCAAAATGAAATCTTAGAAGAAAGACAAAGTCGCTTAGCTGTTAACATCAGCAAAATGGTATCCCTTTTACTTTTCCTCCCACCGCTAATGCACAAGCAATGAGAGCATGTTGGCAAAACGAATCCTCCTAGGAGAGAGATGCCCAGAGTAGTTCCTCTACATTTCAATTTTTTTTTCTGACAATTTCAATAGATTCTAGGACCCAACACGGACTTACACAGCTAGAGTATGTATGTATGTGTATATTTCAACCATATATATATATATATAGTGGCTCAGTGGGTAGCGCTGCTGCCTCACAGGTAGGAGACCTGGGTTCACTTCCCAGGTTCTCCCTGTGTGGAGTTTGCATGTTCTCCTCATGCCTGCGTGGGTTTCCTCCGGGTACTCCGGTTTCCTCCCACAGTCCAAAGACATGCAGGTTAGGGGCACTGGCGATTCTAAATTGTCCCTATTGTGCTTGGTGTGTGTGTGTGTATGCCCTGCAGTGGGCTGGCGCCCTGCCCAGGGTTTGTTTCCTGCTTTGCGCCCTGTGTTGGCTGGGATTGGTTCCAGCAGACCCCCGTGACCTTGTAGTTAGGATATAGCGGATTGGATAATGGATGGATGGATGGATGGATGAATATATATATATATATATATATATATATATATATATATATATATATATATATATATACAGGTGCTGGTCATAAAATTAGAATATCATGACAAAGTTGATTTATTTCAGTAATTCCATTCAAAAAGTGAAACTTGTATATTAGATTCATTCATTACACACAGACTGATGTATTTCAAATGTTTATTTCTTTTAATGTTGATGATTATAACTGACAACTAATGAAAGTCCCAAATTCAGTATCTCGGAAAATTAGAATATCAATGAAGACCAATGCAAAAAAAGGATTTTTAGAAATGTTGGCCAACTGAAAGGTATGAACATGAAAAGTATGAGCATGTACAGCACTCGATATTTAGTTGGGGCTCCTTTGGCCTGGATTACTGCAGCAATGCGGCGTGGCATGGAGTCGATCAGTCTGTGGCACTGCTCAGGTGTTATGAGAGCCCATGTTGTTCTGATAGTGGCCTTCAGCTCTTCTGAATTGTTGGTTCTGGCGTATTGCATCTTCCTCTTCACAATAACCCATAGATTTTCTATGAGGTTAAGGTCAGGCGAGTTTGCTGGCCAATCAAGAACGGGGATACCATAGTCCTTAAACCAGGTACTGGTAGCTTTGGCACTGTGTGCAGGTGCCAGGTCCTGTTGGAAAATGAAATCTGCATCTCCATAAAGTTCGTCAGCAGCAGGAAGCATGAAGTGCTCTAAAACTTCCTGGTAGACGGCTGCGTTGACCTTGGACCTCAGAAAACACAATGGACCAACACCAGCAGATGACATGGCACCCCAAACCATCACTGACTGTGGAAACTTTACACTGGACCTCACGCAACGTGGATTCTGTGCCTCTCCTCTCTTCCTCCAGACTCTGGGACCTTGATTTCCATAGGAAATGCTAAATTTACTTTCATCAGAGAACATAACTTTGGACCACTCAGCAGCAGTCCAAAGGCGAGACGCTTCTGACGCTGTCTCTTGTTCAAGAGTGGCTTGACACAAGGAATGCGACAGCTGAAACCCATATCTTGCATACGTCTCTGCGTGGTGGTTCTTGAAGCAGTGACTCCAGCTGCAATCCACTCTTTGTGAATCTCCCCCACATTTTTGAATGGGTTTTGTTTCACAATCCTCTCCAGGGTGCGGTTATCCCTATTGCTTGTACACTTTTTTCTACCACATCTTGTCCTTCCCTTCGCCTCTCTATTAATGTGCTTGGACACAGAGCTCTGTGAACAGCCAGCCTCTTTAGCAATGACCTTTTGTGTCTTGCCCTCCTTGTGCAAGGTGTCAATGGTCGTCTTTTCGACAACTGTCAAGTCAGCAGTCTTTCCCATGATTGTGTAGCCTACAGAACTAGACTGAGAGACCATTTAAAGGCTTTTGCAGGTGTTTTGAGTTAATTAGCTGATTAGAGTGTGGCACCAGGTGTCTTCAATATTGAACCTTTTCACAATATTCTAATTTTCCGAGATACTGAATTTGGGACTTTCATTAGTTGTTAGTTATAATCATCAACATTAAAAGAAATAAACATTTGAAATACATCAGTCTGTGTGTAATGAATGAATCTAATATACAAGTTTCACTTTTTGAATGGAATTACTAAAATAAATCAACTTTGTAATGATATTCTAATTTTATGACCAGCACCTGTATATATATATATATATATATATATATATATATAGTGGAAGATCATCCCAGCTACAGACAGACACTGAGACACACAATGTCCAAAAGCACACACTATTTATTTTCCTATACTTTTTGCACACAACACAGTGCACCAACCACCACAATAAACTCAGTCCTTTCTTTTTTCTGTCTTCTCTATTCTTCTGCCGCCTCTCGCAAGCTCCTTCCTCTACCTCCCGACTCCAGCTCTCCGAATGGAGTGAGGCGGCCTCTTTTATGTTGCACCCAGATGTGCTCCAGGTGCACCCTGATGAACTTCCTGCAGCATTTCCTGATGTGGCAGAAGTGCTGCATGGGGACCTGGAAGCACTCCAGGTGCATTTGGTTCCTCTTCCGGCAGCATTTCCTGGTGTGGTGGAAGTGCTGCCATCCAGGGCTCTGGGATCGTCCAGGTGCCCCCTGGCAGTGGCCACAGATCCCAATAGGTTTAAGCTTCCAAGCTCCAAATCATTGGCCCCGATGTAATCCAGGGGGGCTTCCCTCTTGCGCCCCAGTGGAGATATTGCTCCTCTCCTGGTCCTTCCCTTCTCGGTGGGGCAAGGTGAACAGTTGTCTGCCACTATATACAGTGGAACCTCAGTTTACGACCATAATTCGTTCCAAAACTCTGGCCGTAACCCGATTTGGTCATGAACCGAAGCAATTTCCCCCATAGAATTGTATGTAAATACAATTAATCCGTTCCAAACCGTACAAACTGTACGTAAATATATTTTTTTAAAGTTTTTAAGCACAAATATAGTTAATTATACCATAGAATGCACAGCATAATAGTAAACTAAATGTATAAACATTGAAAAACACTGAGAAAACCTTGAACAACAGAGAAAACTAACACTGCAAGAGTTCGCGCTATAGCGCTACGAACCGCTTGCTAAAAACACTTTTTTAATGAGTTTTAAGCACAGGGAAAAAAATGAACATTTGAAAAATCTGTAATTTAATAAACCACCAAGAAAAGTAACATTGCAACAATGCACACAATGAACCGATTGCTGTAAACAGAAGTGAAAACAAAAACAAGCCCAGTGCATTCTTTAACTATCTATCTATCTTAACTGCCTTCTCTGCCTTATGCGTCCAGCCCCCTCTCTCTCTCGCTCGCTCTCTCTCTCTCTCTCGTGTGTGTGTGTGTGTGTGTGTGTCTCTCTCTCTTTCTCTTGTGCGTGTGTGTTTGTGTGTGTGTGTCTCTCTCTCTCGTGTGCGTGTGTGTGTGTGCGCGTGTGTATGTGTGTGTGTCGCGCTCGCACTCTCTCTCTCTCGTGCATGCGTGTGTGTCTCGCTCGCTCGCTGCACAGGGAATGCACAGGGAGAGACTGAACACGTGCAGAAATCATTGGTGCGCACAAACCGAAAGGGAAACTGGCTTGTTCGTATACCGAGTGTGTGGTCATGAACAGATGCAAGTTTGGCGAACTTTTTGGTCGTAAACCAATTTGTACGTGTTCAGAGACGTTCGTGAACTGAGGTTCCACTGTATATACAGTACTGTGCAAAAGTTTTAGGCAGGTGTGAAAAAATGCTGTAAACAAAGAATGCTTTCAGAAATATAAATAATGATTGTTTATTGTTATCAATTTACAAAATGCAAAGTGAGTGAACAAAAGAAAAATCTAAATCAAATCAATATTTGGTGTTACTATCTTTTGCCTTCAAACCAGCATCAATTCTTATAGGTACACTTGCACAAAGTCAGGGATTTTGTAGGATTATAGTCAGGTGTATGATCCGCCAATTATACCAAACAGGTGCTAATGATCATCAATGTCACACATAGGTTGAAACACAGTCATTAATTGAAACAGAAACAGCTGTGTAGGAGGCTTAAAACTGGGTGAGGAACAGCCAAACTCTGCTACCAAGGTGAGGTTGTGGAAGACAGTTTCATGTCATGGCGAGATTGAGCACAGCAACAAGACACAAGGTAGTTATACTGCATCAGCAAGGGCTCTCCCAGACAAAGATTTCAAAGCAGACTGGGGTTTCAAGATGTGCTGTTCAAGCTCTTTTGAAGAAGCACAAAGAAACAGGCAACATTGAGGATCGCAGACACAGTGGTCGGCCAAGGAAGCTTAGTGCAGCAGATGAAAGACACATCAAGCTTATTACCCTTCGAAATCGGAAGATGTCCAGCAGTGTCATCAGCTCAGAACTGGCAGAAACCAGTGGGACCCAGGTACACCCATCTACTGTCCGGAGAAGTCTGGCCAGAAGTGGTCTTCATGGAAGAGTTGCAGCCAAAAAGCCATACCTCCGACGTGGAAACAAGGCCAAGCAACTCAAGTATGCATGAAAACAGGAACTGGGGTACAGAAAAATGGCAGCAGGTGCTCTGGACTGATGAGTCAAAATTTGAAATATTTGGATGTAGCAGAAGGCAGTTTGTTCATCGAAGGGCTGGAGAGCAGTACAATAATGAGTGTCTGCAGGCAACAGTGAAGCGTGGTGGAGGTTCCTTGAACTTTTGGGGCTGCATTTCTGCAAATGGAGTTAGAGATTTGGTCAGGATTAATGGTGTTCTCAATGCTGAGAAATACAGGTAGATACTTATCCATCATGCAATACCATCAGGGAGGCGTATGATTGGCCCCAAATTTATTCTGCAGCAGGACAACGACCCCAAACATTGAGCCAAAGTCATTAAGAACTATCTTCAGCGTTAAGAAGAACAAGAAGTCCTGGAAGTGATGGTATGGCCCCCACAGAGCCCTGATCTCAACATCATCGAGTGTGTCTGGGATTACATGAAGAGACAGAAGGATGTGAAGAAGCCTACATCCACAGAAGATCTGTGGTTAGTTCTCCAAGATGTTTGGAACAACCTACTAGCCAAATTCCTTCAAAAATTATGTGCAAGTGTACCTAGAAGAATTGATGCTGTTTTGAAGGCAAAGGGTGGTCAAACCAAATATTGATTTGATTTAGATTTCTCTTTTGTTCATTCACTGCATTTTGTTGATTGAGGACAATAAATGATTAACACTTCCATTTTTGAAAGCATACTTTGTTTACAGCATTTTTTCACACCTGCCTAAAACTTTTGCACAGTACTGTATGTATATATATATATATATATATATATATATATATATATATATATATATATATATATATATATACACACACACATACACACACGTATACATATGCTGTCATAAGAAGACACGTTACACTCGTTGTTGGACTGAAATTTCAGCATTTATTGCTGAAATAACAAACAAATGACAATAACAGGGAAACAAAACATTAAAATTATTACATAAAGGGATCAAGCAAATCTCAATCCAATTTCTTTTACCATAAGCATCCAAGATAAGTGCCACACTTTTATAGTCTGTAAAATATTAATAATAAAGTGTGCTGCTTTTCAGTGTGTACCATATTTGTATTTTCCTGATATGAGGTGCATAAAATTATTTGCATATAAACATTTGTGTTTAACATCTCTTTAAAATATTTACACATACTAGTCCTCACAGTCAAATGGATTAGGTAGAAAAAGAATAATAAAGACTACTGAATAATAAAAAACATATGATACGTAACCTTTAATATGTTAACTTCAGTGGTTTCTTCCATTTGTGATTCAACCTTATTTTCAACTTTAGCACTATTAATCTGTAAATAAAAAGAAGAAAGGAATAAATACAGCATCATAAATGTAAATACTAATTACATATAGGTAAAAGAAAATAAAAATCAAAAATATATATTGTGGCACGCGGCTGGGGGTGGTACCCAGCCGGGACGCCCAAGTGGACTGGAGGAGGGCTCACGCCTCCTCCAGACCACGAGGGGGCGACCACCCTGGTTGCTTTGAAGCTCAACCCTGTAGGGGCCCGTGGTCACCGCCAGGGGGTGCCCGGATGCCTTGGCAGCCCTGGACCTCAGCACTTCCACCACACCAGGAAGTGCTGGGGGGGAAGAGGATCAGGGACACCCGGAGTGCTTCCGGGGATACAGCCGGTACTTCCGCCACACTGGGGCGTGTCGGTAGAAGATTGCCGGAGCACATCTGGGGGATAATAAAAGGGGCCACCTCCCTTCATTCAGGGCTGGAGTCGGGTGGAAGAGGACGAGGTCTGGGAGAGGAAAGAGGCGGCCTGAAGAGACAAGGCAGACTGTGGGTTGGCCTGGACTGTTGGGGTGATTGGTGCTGCAGCACTAGGTTTGAGGCGCACTTTGAGAGACGCTCAAGCTCCCATAGAACAGAGTTTGATGTGTGGTACGAAAGTAGAGCTGCAGATGAGGATCTGAGTGAGTGAGAGGGAGTGTAAGTCTGTTGGCAATCAGTGAGGTTGTGGAGAGCATTAAACGTTAAAAGTAGTATTTTGTATTGTATTCTGTAGTTAACAGGGAGCCAGTGAAGTAGAGACAGAATAGGTGTAATATGTTCAGTGGATTTAGAACAGCAGGTTATTATCCTGGCAGCAGAATTCTGGAGAAGTTGTAAGCGATGGATACGTTCTTGTGGGATGCCAGATAGAATAGCATTACAGTAATCTATACGTGAGGTGACTAGGGCATTAACCAATACTTCAGTACTGTGTTGCATAAGAACAGGACAAAGTCTAGAAATGTTTTGGATATGGAAGAAGGCAGTCCGAGAAATGTTACTTATATGGAAGGAATTATTTAATAATAATAATTATTATTTAATAATTGTCATTATTAGTGTATAAATTGATATCAATAATTGAATTTAAATGATTCGCCAAAATCTGTTGTATGTAAATGATCCTGTTTTAAACGTTATTGTTTTTTCATCAGAAAACCCGGTTTCCACGTTTACCTGTATTAGTTTAAATGGCACTTTTGCCACTTGCAATATGGCGCACACGCTGTCGTATCGTGTTGACTGGGCAACACAGTGAATGCGGCGTCTATCTATATATGTCTACGACTATTACAATAAAGAGGCTAGGAGAAGCGGCGGTCTTGGAACAGAAGCTTGTCGATGTTGCATCCTCTTTTGTTTTATCAATCGCCTTTTCTTGTAAGAAGCGACGATGAAGTTCCTCTGCAAGGTGATCAAAGAACACTCTTCTTTTCTCAGTGGCCCCGTGCATGCCTTGTACAGTATATGTGTGTTGATCACCGCCAAGTCAAGCGTGTTATAGCACTAGCAATTGGCCACCTGTGTGCTCCTGCTCGCACTGAATAAGCTTACATCTTCTGGTGCACGATGTCAACGCAGCACTGGGCTAAAAAGAAAGAAACAAATATATGTGACATTTTGAAGAAATCATTTTATGACCTGAATAGTACCAATCAGAAAACATCATCGCACTAATGCAATATTATTTGAAAACGAACAGCGTCAGATCAGCTGTAAATGTATGGTATTTCTAAAAGTTAGCTTTTTTTCAGTTTTATTCTCTCGGTCACCTTCACGCTAAACCCACCTTCTGATCTGACTCTAACTAACAGCGCCAGTATAAATTCACACCCGATCTGACGCTGTTCGTTTTCAATTAATATTGCATTAGTGCAACGATGTTTTCTGATTGGTACTATTCATGTCATAAAATGATTTCCTCAAAATGTCACATATTTGTTTCTTTCTTTTTCACAAAGAGCAACTATAGACAGGATTAGGAGAAACAGAACCCACCATCATCCCTGTATCCGATGGCTGTGAAAAATCCTTTTCCACCATGAATGTCCAGTTCATAAAGGGTTTTTAAGTGCTGCTACTGATGAAGTTGGTGGAAAATGGAAGATTAAAAAAATCCCACAACATCCTTTTCTTTTGGTTTTATATGTGCAGTACCTACAACAACATATACATACATACATATATATATATTGTGACACAGACTACGAATGCCGTGAATATATATATATATATACACACACACACATATAAACATATATATATATATATATATACACATACATACTGTATGTATATATATATATATATATATATATATATATATATATATATATATATATATATACAGTAATCCCTCGCCACCTACACCTGAACACCAGCAAAACCAAGGAGCTGGTGGTGGATTTTAGGAGGCCCAGACCCCTCATGTACCCCGTGATCATCAGAGGTGACTGTGTGCAGATGGTGCAGACCTATAAATACCTGGGAGTGCAGTTGGATGATAAATTAGACAGGACTGCCAATACTGATGCTCTGTGTAAGAAAGAACAGAGCCGGTTATACTTCCTTAGAAGGCTGGCATCCTTCAACATCTGCAATAAAATGGTGCAGATGTTCTATCAGACGGTTGTGGTGAGCGCTCTCTTCTACACGATGGTGTGCTGGGGAGCCAGCATTAAGAAGAACGACGCCTCACACCTGGACAAACTGGTGAGGAAGGCAGGCTCTATTGTTGGCATGGAGCTGGACAGTTTGACATCTGTGGCAGAGCGACGGGCGCTCAGCGGGCTCCTATCAATTATGGAGAATCCACTGAATCCACTAAACAGTGTCATCTCCAGACAGAGGAGCAGCTTCAGCGACAGACTGCTGTCACTGTCCTGCTCCACTGACAGACTGAGAAGATCGTTCCTCCCCCAAACTATGCGACTCTTCAATTCCACCCGGGGGGGTAAACATTAACATTAAACAAAGTTATTGTCTGTTTTTACGTACGTTATTATAAATCTTTAATTTAATATTGTTTTTTGAATCAGTATGCTGCTGCTGGAGTATGTGAATTCTCCCTTGGGATTAATAAAGTATCTATGTATCTATGTATCTATGTATCTATGTATCTATCTATCTATCTATCTATCTATCTATCTATCTATCTATCTATCTATCTATCTATCTATCTATCTATCTATCTATCTATCTATCTATCTATCTATCTATCTATCTATCTATCTATCTAGCGCTTCGACTTTCGCGGCTTCACTCTATCACGGATTTTATATGTAAGCATATCTAAATACATAACACGGATTTTTCACTGCTTCGCAGGTTTCTGTGGACAATGGTTTTTTTTTTACTTCTGGTACATGCTTCCTCAGTTGGTTTGCCCAGTTGATTTCATACAAGGGACGCTATTGGCAGATGGCTGAGAAGCTACCCAATCAGAGCACGCAGTTAAGTTCCTGTGTGCTGATTGGCTCAGCGACGGAGTGCCAAATTCGATTCCACTACGTTAACCACGAAGTCTTGTCTCGCTCATTCAGCATCAACGTGCTCCTGCTACTGCTTCAGGGGCCATGCCCAAGCACCAACTGAAGATGCTAATGATTGCCAAAAAGGTAAAAGTTTTGGATATGTTGAAGGAAGGGAACAGCTACACCGCTGCAGGATGCCATTACGGCATCAATGAGTTCACGATTCTTTTTATTTAAAAAGGAGGAAAAGAATATAAGATCTACGGCCGCAGTGTCCTTTAAACAGGGCGCAAAACGAGTTGTAAGTGGATGTAATAAGGCAGTAGTCCGGATGGAATCTGCTTTAGGGATTTGGATTGAAGACTGCCAGAAGAAGAACAACGGCGGTGCTACACAATCTCCTGAAGAGGCTCCTTTAGAAGTGCTGTAATGCTCTCCTTTGTTGTGCAGTAAAATTAAACTCATCGTTATTGGACAAGTTGTCGTGTCATTGTTGGTGAGTAACCATAATTAATTTTCTACGTACAGTACTTATTACATGTACATAGTTTAGTGTCACTGTACACACATTTTACTGTATACAATTTTTCTTGCATTGTATGTATTTATTGCTGGTGGCCTGTCTGTCGTAATGGCTGTAACATATGTGATATCGGAGACGCTCGATATCTTTAAAATAATATTTAGGTTTTACTGTATATAAACAGTGTGTTTACATACATAATTTCAACGAATCTTACCTAATATCTAAGAGAATACAAAGGGTTTATGCTGTATAATTGTGCGGGAAATGTTTATACCCTAAGTTCTTGTCTATAAGCCGGACTCGTGTATTAGCCGGAGACCAAAAATCATACGAATTTTTAAAATAAAATCGTATCATAGATAAGCCGGACTCATGGATAAGCCGAACGTACTATAACCTATAACTAATAGAAGGGAGGGAGGTCAGTGGTCTCACTCGCGCCCATTTAATTTCTTTAAGGGGGGAGAGAGTGTGAGATATTGGCGTCTCTCTCACTTCCCGCATGGCGCGGTTGGAGCGGCCGGAGCGCATTCTTTCTGCTCTGGGCGTCGCCGAGTCAACACGTGCGCGTAGCGGTCATTTAAATTGTGATTTTATATGTAAGCATATTTAAATATATATCGCGGATTTCTGCGGACAATGGGTCTTTTAATTTCTGGTACATGCTTCCTCAGTTGGTTTGCCCAGTTGATTTCATACAAGGGACGCTATTGGCAGATGGCTGAGAAGCTACCCGGCTTACTTTTCTGTCTCTCTTGCGCTGACTATCTGTGATCCTGACGTATGGGGATTGAGCAGGGGGGCTGTTTGCACACCTAGACGATACGGACGCTCGTCTAAAAATGCTGAAAGATTATCTTCACGTTGCTATCTTTTGTAAAGCTGATTCCTGAAAAGACATGCTGCACAGTGCTTCGCATACTTAAAAGCTCGAAGGGCACGTATTGATTTTTGACTGAAAAACAAACTCTCCCTCTCTCTCTCTTTGTCTGCTCCTGACGGAGGGGGTGTGAGCTGCCGCCTTCAACAGCTTTGTGCCGCGGTGCTTCGCATACTTAAAAGCCAAACAGACATATTGATTTGTTTGCTTCACTCCTTTGAAGAGGAAGATATGTTTGCATTCTTTTAATTGTGAGACGGAACTGTCATCTCTGTCTTGTCATGGAGCACAGTTTAAACTTTTGAAAAAGAGACAAATGTTTGTTTGCAGTGTTTGAATAACGTTCCTGTCTCTCTACAACCTCCTGTGTTTCTGCGCAAATCTGTGACCCAAGCATGACAATATAAAAATAACCATATAAACATATGGTTTCTACTTCGCGGATTTTCTTATTTCGCGGGTGGCTCTGGAACGCAACCCCCGCGATGGATGTATAAGCCGGACTTATGTATAAGCCGATATTCTATTTTTTCATTTTCACAACTTTTTTCCTTAGATAAGCTGCGGCTTATAGACAAGAACTTAGGGTAATAGTGTGGGAGAGTTTATAAGGGCTTAAAATATATAAAAATAACCATATGAACATATGGTTTTTACTTCGCGGATTTTCACCTTTCGCAGGGGGTTCTGGAATGCAACCCCCGCGATCGAGGAGGGATTACTGTACATATATATATATATATATATATATATATATATATATATATATATATATATATATATATATATATATATATAGACATATACAGTATATATATGTGTATATATATATATACACACACACACATACATACATTATATATATATATATATATATTATATATACATACATACATATATACTGTCACACACGTGCGCATGGGAGGCAGCTAAAGGTCTTGAGTAAGGGCAGTTCCGAGGCATACCGGGATGTAGCAGATTGCACTGACTCTTTTTCTCCCTTTCCTGTAGACCATTCACGGGAGATTCCACCTGGCTCTCTTGACGTCACTTCCAGGACTGAGCCTATAGAAGGAGACCTTGCCGGCCCCTGTGATGTCATGTCCGGGTTCGAACCAATGGCTAAAGACCTTCATGAGCCCGACCCCTATGATCTCACTTCCTGTCTTCCCCTTTAAAAGCCTGCACCTTTTCCCTATTCCCTCAGTTCTGTTTTAGACTTGGTTATGTGCACATCAGTGCCGTATTCATTTAAACGACTTTTGCAGCCAGGAAACCAATTATACGGGTGGCTGCCCCAAACCTTTCTATGACTCTGTGTCGAGTTTGTGACAATACATACATACATATATATACATACATATATGTACATGTACAGTGGAACCTCAGTTCACGAATGTCTCGGTACATGTACATATCGGTTTACGACCAAAAAGTTTGCCAAACTTTTGCCTCGGTTCATGACCACACACTCGTTATACGAACAAGCCAGTTTCCCTTTTGGGTTGTACATGTTCAGTCTCTCCCTGTGCAGCGAACAAGAGAGAGAGAGAGAGAGTGTGCGACACACACACACACAGTCAGCACAAGAGAAAGACAGACGCACACACACAGGCAGTGCGAGAGAGAGAGAGTGAGACGCGCACACACACAGGCAGTGCGAGAGAGACAGACGCACACACACAGTGTGAGAGAGAGGGGGCTGGACGCATAAGGTAGGAAGGCAGTTAAAGAATGCACTGGGCTTGATTTTGTTTTCACTTCTGTTTACAGCGATCGGTTCGTAGTGTGCATTGTTGCAATGTGACTTTTCTTGGTGGTTTATTAAATTACGGATTTTTTCAAATGTTCATTTTTTCCCTGTGCTTAAAACTCATTAAAAAAAATGTTTTTAGCCAGCGGTGGGTAGCGCTATAGCGCAAACTATTGCAGTGTTAGTTTTCTCTGTTGTTCAAGGTTTTCTCAGTGTTATTCAATGTTTTTACATTTAGTTTACTATTACGCTGTGCATTCTATGGTTTAATTAACTATATTTGTGCTTAAAAACTTAAAAAAAAATATATTTACATACAGTTTGTATGGTCTGGAATGGATTAATTGTATTTACATACAATCCTATGGGGGAATTTGCTTCGGTTCACGACCAGAGTTTTGGAACGAATTATGGTCGTGAACCGATGTTCCACTGTACATACATATACATATATATATATATATACACATATATATCTATACTAATAAAAGGCAAAGCCCTCACTGACTCACTGATCCCTAATTCTCCAACTTCCCGTGTAGGTAGAAGGCTGAAATTTGGCAGGCTCATTCCTTACAGCTTACTTACAAAAGTTAAGCAGGTTTCATTTCAAAATTCTACACATAACGGTCATAACGGTCGACAACATCCGCCATGTTAAACTTTCTTATTTATGGCACCATCTTCACGAAATTTGGTAGGCGGCTTCCCTGCACTAACCGAAACTGATGTACGTACTTATTTCGGTGGTATGACGCCACTGTCGGCCGCCATATTGAACTTTCCAACGGTCTTTGTTACTTATGGGCCCATCTTCAAGAAATTTGGTATGTGGGTTCCCAATGCTAACTGAATCCTACTTACATACATATATACGTCCATAGCCTGTAGCTCAGTCGCCGTGTGAGGCGGCGTTGAGTCCCCCATCCCCACGCCTCCCACGTAGTTGGCTTCCTGCCTATATAAGGCCGTCCGTCACTCCGGTCTCTTCATTCCCTTCCTTGCTTCACCACAGTATTCACGTTTCCCTGCTGATAACTGCAGCCTTTTTATTTAATCCACGGTTTCTCCGCTGTTTTATTGTTCGTTTATTACGATTATAGTTATTGTGTAGGTATTTTAGACTTAGTTTACATTGTTCAGGTACCCATTTCCTTTATCGTTCCAACCGTACCCCCATTAACATGTCTATCGAGGTGATCACCTTCGATCAAAGAACTGTCACTTACCGAGTGGTTTCCATGCCCGGAGATGGCGCCTGCCTTTTCCATTCTCTGTGTTACATATTGCACGGCCATATCAGGCTCACTCTTGATATCCGGAAGAACATTGTCTCTTACGTATTGAATGACTGGGACTGCATTTGAGTTGTTTCATTTAAAATTCATTGTGGTAATGTACAGAACCAAAATTAGAAAAAAGTTGTCTCTGTCCAAATATTTATGGACCTAACTGTACATATATATACACAGGAGGTTGTAGAAAAGAAAGGAACTTTATTCAAAACACTGCAAACAAATATTTGTCTCTTTTCAAAAGTTTAAACGTCCTCTTTCATGACAATTCAGAGATGACAGTTTGAGAGAGGGATAAGGAGAAGCAAGAAATCAGTTTAACAACCGAGAGAAGCCTGTGCAGTCTTTTTGAGAAGGCGGAGCACCGCGCGAGAGGCAGACCACGCGACAGAGCCGGCCAGAAGGGAAAGGAGAAATGTGAAGGTAGTCTGTCTATGTTTCCTAGGGGTTTTCCCAGGGGCGTCTGTATCTTTTGGGGGTACAATTAGCTTCGCAGCTCACACCCCCTCCCTCAGCTTTATTCACGTTTCCGTGAATCAAGTGATTCTCCAGACCAGGTTCAAACAGATGTAACAGCACATCAGCATTAATGTGCTCAGAGCCAGGTCGATGGCTGACTTCAAAACTGTAAGGTTGTAATCCTAAGAACCACCTCATGAGACGGGAGTTTGTATCTTTTTGACGGTATAACCACTGAAGTGGAGCATGATCAGTTACTAATGTGAACTTTCATCCCCATAAGTAATAGCGTAGTGCTTCTATAGCCCATTTAATTGCCAAACATTCTTTCTCAATAGTTGAATAATTGCGTTCTCTTGGGAGTAATTTCCTACTCAAGTATGTGATAGGGTGTTCTTCCCCATCAAATACCTGGGAAAGGACCGCACCTACTCCGAATGCACTAGCGTCTGTTTGTAGAATAAAATCTTTAGAGAAATCAGGATTTCGTAGCACTGGATAAGAAGACAAAGCCTTTTTTAAATCTGAAAAAGAACGTTCGCAAGGTTCTGTCCAAATAATAGGGCGTTTTTTTTTTCCTTTAGTAAGCTCTGAGAGAGGGGCAGCCCTATTTGCGAAATCAGGGATGAATCTTCTGTAGTAACCAGCTAGTCCAAGAAAAGCACGCACCTGTTTTTGCGTTTTAGGATGTAGATAAGCGAGCACCTCCTGTATTTTCCTCAGTTGTGGACGAAGTAAACCCCTGCCCATCGAGTAACCTAAATAATGAGTTTCAGACATACCTAGTTTACATTTCTTCGGGTTAGCAGTTAATCCAGCTTGTTTCAGGCTATCAAGTACAGCTTGTAGGCGTTGTAAATGTGACTGCCAATCATTACTGAAAATCACCACATCATCAAGATATGCTCCAGAATATTCAGAATGTGGGCACAGTATTTGATCCATCATTCGCTGAAAAGTCAAAGGGGCCCCATGAAGACCAAACATGTGTCTAGTAAATTCATAAAGTCCATCAGGAGTCGCAAATGCTGTTTTTTCACAACTGTTAGCCTCCAGAGGCACCTGCCAATAACCTTTTGTGAGGTCTAGTGTGGAAATATAGGTCGCCTGACCGAGTTTTTCCAAGAGCTTGTCCACCCTGGGCATTGGGTAAGCATTGAATTTAGACAACTTATTCAAGCGCCTAAAATCGATACAAAAACGAACAGTACCGTCTGGCTTTGGGACTAACACGACCGGAGAACACCAATCACTTTTGCTTTCACGAATCACACCTAGTTCCAGCATCTTCTTGACTACTTCATGCACAATATTCCTTTGTGCTTCGGGAATACGAAATGGGCCCATCTGCACCCGAACACCGGCTTCAGTGGTGATTTTATGTTCCGCTAAACTAGGGATGCCTGGCAAATCTGAAAAAACATCAGTGTTCTGTTCTATTAAGTTTAACAACTCTGTTTTTTGTGAATCAGTCAAATCGTTGCCAATGACAACATCAGTCTGGGAAACAGCACTTAAGGTAGTGTGAACTTGTTGTCTGTCTTGCCACTTCTTTAAGAGATTAATGTGCAAAATCTGAAATGGTTTTCGTCTACCAGGAATTCTAACCTTGTAGTTTACTGGTCCCATACGTTCCTCGATAACAGCTGGGCCTTGCCATTTAGCCAGGAATTTATGTGGGTCTGACGGTATTAATACTAAAACACGATCGCCTGGCTTGAATTCACGAAGCTGACTGCGCCTATCGTATAGACGTTTTTGTGTTTCCTGTTCTCGCTGTTGATGTTCTACAGCAATAGAAGAAAGTCTGGAAATTCCTGTAAGGAAATTATTCGGTCTGCAAAACCCTCACCAAGTGAAGTTGTTTCATGTCCTATCCATTCCTCTCGAACAACATCGAGGACGCCTCTTGAACGCCTGCCAAATAAAAGCTCGAAGGGACTCAAACCGGTGGATGCCTGCGGCGATTCCCGTACAGCGAACAAAACAAAAGGCAAGACGGTGTCCCATGTCGTGGGATCATTATGAACAACTCTTCTTATCATTTGTTTTAAGGTTTTGTTAAACCGTTCAGTCAAGCCATTAGTTTGTGGATGGTAAACGGTGGTAACCAATTTCTTAATAGCGAACCGTTTACATAATTGTTTCATCACACGAGAAGTGAAAGGTGTTCCCTGATCAGTCAAAATTTCTTTAGGAATTCCAATATTAGTAAACATTACAGAGAGAGCTTTGGCTACCGATGAGGATTTTGCCTTTTTCAAAGCAGTTACTTCTGGATATCGTGTTGCATAGTCAACTAATACCAGCATATACTGGAAACCATTTTTAGTTTTAGGCAAAGGACCTACAATATCTAAACCAACTCTCTGAAAGGGAACATCCAAAATAGGCATAGGGCAAAAGGGGGCCCTTGGAGGTTTTTGAGCAGAGACAATTTGACAGTCAGGACATGAAGTGCAGAACCGTTCAACATCTTTTCCCATATTTGGCCAATAAAATCGTTTCGATAAGCGCTCTCTGGTTTTATCAGTTCCCAGGTGTCCTCCCAAGATGTGAGAATGAGCTAGCTCTAAAAGAATTTCCCTATGTCCCATAGGTACCACCAACTGCTCAATAAATTCCCCCAACAAGTGGTCCGAAATTACCCTGAAAAGACAACCATCTTTCTGTAGAAAGTGTGGTGTTTTTAAGCTTGCGTTTTCTCGGTCTAGGTAATAGGAGTCACTAGCAGAGTAAGCTTGCTTAAATGCATACTCCAATGTGCTATCAGCACGCTGCAAGTATATGAAACCTGGCTGCTTGCTAGTACTTGGTTTGGGCTCTGAGACATTTACAATTTGAGAGGATGTGGAAGGGCCATTGCAATTAGAGAAATTTTCGGGGGAGTCTTCCACAGACTCACTTGACAGATCTGGTTCAATTTGTAAATTGTCATCTAAATTGTTTCCAACTGCCACCAGTTCTCCGTCACCCACCCTCTCCCGAATAGATTCAACAGATGAATCCACCGACGATCGGCGTTCAGCCATTAATATAGGAAAAAGAGCATTCCTCCTGCCTATCAGCAAAGGCCAAAGGCATGAATCAGAAACAGTGGACCACACCTTAAAGTAACGACCCTTATAAGTTAAAGGAAGAAGTAAAGTCTCATAGTTCTTAACATCTCCATGTACACAGCGTATGTTAACAGTCGCAGTATTTCTATGGTAACTGTTGTCAAGATAGTCACGTCTTACAACACAAAGGTCACTGCCTGAGTCCAACAATGCTGCCACCTCACGGCCTCCGAACCTCACTGAGAAAAATAAGGCATCTTTCTTTTTTGACAGATCCAGGATATTCGAGCAACAAACCTCTGCAATGCCAATTTCCATCGAACGAGCTGGAGACAGACGACAATCCTTAACCAAATGACCGGGTTGATCACACCGGAAACATCTTCGTTCAGCGGGACCGAATCGGCGATGTCCACGAGCACGACTTCTTTCTCCAGAAGCAGGCATCTCATTCTCGGGTGCACCAACTGCGTTTCCTGGAGGTCTAGCTGACGACATCCGATTATCAGTTGCTGACGTTTGACGACGTTCAGGTCCACGGTCAAGTTGACGAGGATACTCTGGGCGATCCCTTATAGGTTTAAACACAGGATACAGAGTAGTGAAGCCACCACTTGCTTTGTAAGCCATCTGTGAGTCTTCTAAACGTTGGGAAATAACATCCAGTGATTCAATGTTGTGACGAAGAAACTCATCTCTGATGGGTCCAGGTATTCCAAACAACACTATGTTCATAACAACCTTTTCAACGATGCGCTCTATCTTATCTCCCTCAAACCAGCATTGCACTTTATGAATCAAATCTTGTATTTGTGCACAAATGGCAATGTCCATATCCAGCCTCCAGTTGTAAAGTGCAAAACCTTTCGACAAAAACGGCGTGGCTTTCCTCAAAACAATTTGATCTTTCAAAAAATCATAATCGCCAAGTTTTTCGTTAGGTACACTTCGTAATGAAAGTAGGGCGTCACCAGACAAAAACGGGGTGATGATAACAGCCTAATGACGTTTGTCCCATCCTAATAAAGTCGCCACTTGTTCAAAAGCCAAAAGAAACAGCTCTGGGTCATCAGACGGACCCATTTTCGACAGCACATTCTTAGCATTGTCCGGAAGCGGAGGCAAAGGAACTACACGTCTAGCAACTTGCGCAGGAGTTGGTGGTGGTGGAGGCGGAACAAACCGTTGGGTATCTCTTCGTCGGATAGGCGGAGGTTGGACACTTGGAGGATGTTCGGAATCTAAGTCATCTTCTGGATCATATGGGAGAGGAACATTCTGGGCGATTTGAAAAATGTATTCGGCTTCCGCTTGTGCGTCCATCTGTGGAACCACTCCTGGTACGACTTGTCACGCTTGGGTCACAGATTTGCACAGAGACACAGGAGGTTGTAGAAAAGAAAGGAACTTTATTCAAAACACTGCAAACAAACATTTGTCTCTTTTCAAAAGTTTAAACGTCCTCCTCCATGACAATTCAGAGATGACAGTTTGAGAGAGGGATAAGGAGAAGCAAGAAATCAGTTTAACAACCGAGAGAAGCCTGTGCAGGCTTTTTGAGAAGCCGGAGCACCACGTGAGAGGCAGACCACGCGACAGAGCCGGCCAGAAGGGAAAGGAGAAATGTGAAGGTAGTCTGTCTATGTTTCCTAGGGGTTTTCCCAGGGGCGTCTGTATCTTTTGGGGGTACGATTAGCTTCGCAGCTCACAATATATATACATATATATATTGTATAGTTTACTGTCAAATAAAGCAAAGAGTACGCGACAAGTGTTTCGTCCTCATTTGGGCTCATCAGGCGTACACACTCTACTGCTCCCCTCTCGGGGAATTGAACCACGGACGTCAGAGATGCAGCCCTTTTACGCTGCGCCACGGCGTGTGGTTCGTTTACTTGACAGCCTGTAGGTCCGGAGTAATTACATTAATTTTATTCTAGTCTGAGTCTCGACGACCTGAATTGTGTAGGTGGCTAGCTACCAGAAAATCTATAAAAGAAAATCTTGAGACGAGACAAGACTATTGCCAAAAGATTTTTTCAAGTCCCGCCCTCCTCTTAACCATTTCCGGTTAACGGCCCACGCCCACCATCCACTCACCTCTCATTTACAGTGGTGTGAAAAACTATTTGCCCCCTTCCTGATTTCTTATTCTTTTGCATGTTTGTCACACAAAATGTTTCTGATCATCAAACACATTTAACCATTAGTCAAATATAACACAAGTAAACACAAAATGCAGTTTTTAAATGGTGGTTTTTATTATTTAGGGAGAAAAAAAATCCAAACCTACATGGCCCTGTGTGAAAAAGTAATTGCCCCCTTGTTAAAAAGTAACCTAACTGTGGTGTATCACACCTGAGTTCAATTTCCGTAGCCACCCCCAGGCCTGATTACTGCCACACCTGTTTCAATCAAGAAATCACTTAAATAGGAGCTGCCTGACACAGAGAAGTAGACCAAAAGCACCTCAAAAGCTAGACATCATGCCAAGATCCAAAGAAATTCAGGAACAAATGAGAACAGAAGTAATTGAGATCTATCAGTCTGGTAAAGGTTATAAAGCCATTTCTAAAGCTTTGGGACTCCAGCGAACCACAGTGAGAGCCATTATCCACAAATGGCAAAAACATGGAACAGTGGTGAACCTTCCCAGGAGTCGCCAGCCGACCAAAATTACCCCAAGAGCGCAGAGACGACTCATCCGAGAGGTCACAAAAGACCCCAGGACAACGTCTAAAGAACTGCAGGCCTCACTTGCCTCAATTAAGGTCAGTGTTCACGACTCCACCATAAGAAAGAGACTGGGCAAAAACGGCCTGCATGGCAGATGTCCAAGACGCAAACCACTGTTAAGCAAAAAGAACATTAGGGCTCGTCTCAATTTTGCTAAGAAACATCTCAATGATTGCCAAGACTTTTGGGAAAATACCTTGTGGACTGATGAGACAAAAGTTGAACTTTTTGGAAGGCAAATGTCCCGTTACATCTGGGGTAAAAGGAACACAGCATTTCAGAAAAAGAACATCATACCAACAGTAAAATATGGTGGTGGTAGTGTGATGGTCTGGGGTTGTTTTGCTGCTTCAGGACCTGGAAGGCTTGCTGTGATAGATGGAACCATGAATTCTACTGTCTACCAAAAAATCCTGAAGGAGAATGTCCGGCCATCTGTTTGTCAACTCAAGCTGAAGCGATCTTGGGTGCTGCAACAGGACAATGACCCAAAACACACCAGCAAATCCACCTCTGAATGGCTGAAGAAAAACAAAATGAAGACTTTGGAGTGGCCTAGTCAAAGTCCTGACCTGAATCCAATTGAGATGCTATGGCATGACCTTAAAAAGGCGGTTCATGCTAGAAAACCCTCAAATAAAGCTGAATTACAACAATTTTGCAAAGATGAGTGGGCCAAAATTCCTCCAGAGCGCTGTAAAAGACTCATTGCAAGTTATCGCAAACGCTTGATTGCAGTTATTGCTGCTAAGGGTGGCCCAACCAGTTATTAGGTTCAGGGGGCAATTACTTTTTCACACAGGGCCATGTAGGTTTGGATTTTTTTTTCTCCCTAAATAATAAAAACCACCATTTACAAACTGCATTTTGTGTTTACTTGTGTTATATTTGACTAATGGTTAAATGTGTTTGATGATCAGAAACATTTTGTGTGACAAACATGCAAAAGAATAAGAAATCAGGAAGGGGGCAAATAGTTTTTCACACCACTGTATGTGAATGCTTTTGCCAGACACAGTTCCTGCATTCTCAGCTCTTATAAATGTTTACATTTTCCTCACTTTAAGTTCCCAATAAAAGAAGTCTTATTATGTCCAAATTTTATTAAAGAATTTCATCCCGAAGAGTTTTCAATAGAAGAAACGAGTACACAGGCAATCCTAGCACAGAGAAACGATGTAGTCAAATGAATTAATGCGAAAATTGTTGATCGGTTACACGACAAATTGGTTAAATATGTATCAGTAGACTATGCTGAGACAGTTGGTGATGATGGTGCGGAAGATTTAAACATCAAATTACAATATCCTGTTGAATATCTACAACTGTTAACACCATACGGTCTTCCACTGCATGAATTACTGTTGAAAGATGGATGTTATGGCGTAGTTTATGTATGAGTGATGGGTTATATTAGTTGAACAATTCTGACATGTAAAATTTTAACAGGCGACAAGAAAGGTAATGTAGTACAGTACATCTTCCGCGGATAACATTAGACACCAAAAGAGATCTTGATATGCCATTCATATTAAAACGTTTACAGTTTCCCATTAGAATAGTTTTTGCTATGACAATTAAAAAAATCACAGGGACAAACATTCGAAAAACTTGTTTATTTATTAGAGTGAAAGAAACGATATTCACTCATGGGCAGTTATACGTTGCTTTGTCACGATGTAAGTCCAAACACGGAATCAAATTTCAATGCAATACTGACGAAAAGTTAATTCCAAAGACAAGAAAAGTGAGCATTGGATATGAATATGTAATGGGGAAAAGTTTGAATCTTTGAAAGATGGGTTAATAGCTCGTTGAATCAAAAATGTTTTATATGAGGTGAACGCCAAGTTTAAATGTACAGGAATGCACACATGGACATGGAAGTCACCAGGTAATCCTTACTGAAAAGAAGTTCAATAAGGAGTTAACACAATAACAAAAGCTTTCCAGGTGTAGACATTGCATTTGATCATCAACTAGTGCTATGCAACAGCAAGCTGCAGCTGAAGAGAAATGAAGTAGCAAAGCTTTGAGGGGGAGCAGTGATTCGTGATAGCATCAAACTGTAACAGAAAAAAAGAAGAAGTGACAAAACATGATGAAGAGAGCCTGGAAATTAAGAAAAATCAGGAAAATATACAGTAATTCTGGGGGAAAGGATAAACAAAATATCAGAAGTGCTGTGGCAAGTGGCAGTAGGACTGGTAGAAACAAGAAAATCATGAAAATAATGGATAAGAAGTGAAAGACTGAAGTTGGTAGATAAAAGGAGAGATGTTAAAACATGGATTGAAAATTAACCAATTAAAGTGAAAGAGTATAAGAGATGTGCAAAGCTGTCAAGAAGAATGCAAGGACAGACAATAGGAGGTGGATTGAGCATCAGTGTCATACAACAGATAAGACTACCGAAGTTTGCAAAACATGAGATGTAGTCAGGGTGATTAGGAATCTGAAGGGAGAATTCAAGCCAGTCATGATTGGCATCAAAGACAAAACCTGGGAAAGTCCTTACAGATAATGATCAGATATCTCAAGGATAGGCAGATTACATCAAAGTGATGGAAGGCTGAAGGAAGTAAGTAGTGAAGATGGCATACAGATGTTAGAAGTAGAGTCAGCAGCAAGTTTAAAATCAACAAAATCTGTGGAATCAACAAGATACCGGTTGGACTAATTAAGGTAAGAGGACCCTGGATAGTAGAAGTAATATAGAAGATCTATAGTAAAATCTGTGAAACACTCCAATGGCTGAACGGACTGGTATAAATCCATCCTGATGGCACCACCAAAGAAAGGAGACTTGATGAACTGTTCAAATGACTGAAAAACAGCTTTAATCCTACATCTATGAAAATAATGTTGAACACCCTGCAAGTGAGATTGAGAAATATATTTGAAAATAACTTGGGTGAAGAACAAGGAGTCTTCAGGAAGGACAAAGTACTATACAATAATTATTAATGCTTCAATTAATTCCTGAAGAAATGCTAAGCAAGTTAAAAAGCTGCTTCGTTGATTTCATGAGGACAAAGGATTGTGGTACTCCGTGGCAAGTATAGTCACTCCAGAGAAACTGATCAGTGACAACAAGCTTGTATGAAAGGTAAGAAATGGTTACAAAGAACAAGAAAGGAATAAGTGAATTTATCACAGCAACAATAGGCAACAGACAAAGAGATCCAAAGTCCCCACTAATATTTTTAACAATTTTACAGAAGATTTATTCTTTTCTTTCTGTTATGGAGTAGCTGCCTGAAAAGCAATGTTACCTAAAGATCCTATTCATTACAATTCTATGGTGTGAAAAACTTAAAACAGAAAAAAAGAGGGGTCAAGGACTGAATATTTTTCAAAGCACGATTGTACGCTATTAATTATCGACTACATATTACTACAAAAATAAATAATACCTTTTGCACATCTGCGTCTTGGTGAGTTTCTTCAGGCTGATCTACAAAATATTGGACAAGTCCATAATCAGAAGAGAAACAGTTTTTTTCCCTTCTTTCAGGGATTACAGTTTAAATAACAGTAAATCATGCCGCTCTAAAGAACATAAAGGTATATAAAAAGACATAAAATATAACTTCTAAAGATGTTAACCAAGAGAATTGACTTAAAATTGGAAACACAAGTACATAATAAAATTATGTACGTAAGTGTACAAAAAAGGACACAACTATATTCACTACATAAGAATTAGGCATGATGTTGAGCACAGAGAAATTGACTTAATGATTAATATTTGTAGTGTACAGTATATGCATTGTTGACCAGTGTATGAAAATGAATGAAGATTTGTTTAGCTAGTCTAAAAGAAAACCAGATCTTAAACAGTAATTATGCACTGCAGAAATGAAGAACTGCAAAACTTTGCCACTCACTTAAAAATTGATAAATATAATACTCAATTTAGGTATTTTGCATATAAACCAAAGTAGCTTGCACGTGTTTTCTTCTTTATTTTCATAGAGAAGCTCCTTAACTTTGCATAGAGTGAAAGAACAGGTCTTAATAAGTAATGTGTTTAAGTGCTCCAGAAATGTAAGCAATATGTGTAAATGCTGTTCTCACTGGCTTTTTTGCCAATTGACTCCATATTCATCTAAAAAAAAACTGTGATGACCAGAAAATTGTATAACATCTGCTTACCCACTTCTGCTGATGTTTCAAAATTAATAGTGTATCTATCCTTTTCATTGGGTAAGTTACCAGCAGACACTCTGAAAAATACATAAATAAGCAGGCAGCACGTAACATTAACTCAAATTAACTCATTTTGCAAGTTGACTTCTTCCAAAGTGAGAATGGAAGGATGTGAGCCAGAGTCTATTCATGCAGCATTTAACTGGACTCCACAGTAAAGCAAAACCAAGCCAAACTCCAGCGCACTGGCCAATTTAAAGTCTGCATTCTGACTAACTGGCATATATTTGTGATTCAATAACATATTGGAGTATCCATAGGATGTCCATGTTCAATCTAAAAACTGTGCATAGAGAGTAACTAGGTCAGAAATTTGAACAGTGCTATAAAGTTGCATTGCTAATTATTGTGCCTGGCAAAGTATAGGCAAGCATTTTTTTAGACATGCAACAGTTCTGATCAAAGGCAATTACCAATGTTTACTTTTAACAAAAAAAAAAAGCTTAAAAATGTAATGCTCTTATTTTGCAAATGAAATGAAACAGGATGCAAAAAGGTTGCGAAATTGGTGAACTATGGTAGTCAGTTTAAAAGATAATAGGAAAAATAAGCAAACGGATGGCACCTCTCCAAACAAAACAATTTACAAAACTGACTGACCTCACTCAAAAAACAACATATTAACAAAATTGTGTATTAAACCTAAGCAAAAAGTAAGTAAAATCCTATTCCTAGTACTTATTTTTCATATACTGTAATTACTATACATCTATGATTTTTGTAAATTCTTGTTTATATTTACTATCAATGCATATTTTGCACTTACTGTACATATATACACACATACACTCTTTTTACACAGCAGGTTAGATGTCTTGATCACAGTTACATACGGTGATGGAGGCAGGAACTAAATGAGCAGACTTACCTCTCATTACTTTGTAGTTCCTTGTTTTCACTGGATTCATGTCCTGTAATTTCTTTGTCTATCTGTTCAGTTTTGTTTTCTTTATCCTTAAACATATTCTATTAGTTTAAATGAAACAATTTAAAAATTCCAACTAATAATTATGACTGGTTCAGAAAATTTGTACAGCAATATGTAGGGTAAACACTTAATTGAAGTATTAAAAGACACTACAGTCTTAATACTATGACACCCCTATTAACTGGAAAAAAGTAGAGAAAATATTTATACTAAAAATCAACTGTTCATATAATTATTTTCCCTTATATCATAAGATTCCCTTATTCAGTAAATATTTTATTTAACCCCATTATTATAAACCAATAGGTACAAATACAAACAATATGAGTAGTTTAGTTGTATTTGCTTACATTGATGGTGGTATTAAAAGATAAAAACAAAATATTTGTAATATCCATCCACCCATTTTCCAACCCGCTGAATCCGAACACAGGGTCACGGGGGTCTGCTGGAGCCAATCCCAGCCAACACAGGGCAGGAACCAATCCCAGGCAGGGTGCCAACCCACCACAGGACACACACAAATACACCCACACACCAAGCACACACTAGGGCCAATTTAGAATCGCCAATCCACCTAACCAGCATGTCTTTGGACTGCGGGAGGAAACCCACGCAGACACGGGGAGAACATGCAAACTCCATGCAGGGAGGACCCGGGAAGCGAACCCAGGTCCCCAGGTGTCCTAACTGCGAGGCAGCAGCGCTACCCACTGCGCCACCGTGCCACCCTATTTGTAATATGTAATATTTAATACTGTACATAATGATTACTTTAAACCATTACAGAATCATTTTATTCCACAGATCTAGTTTTATATTTTGAACTAACTTAAATGAATTTATTGGAGCTGAACTTGTATGTTTATGTGAAAATCATTCTGTGCATCATCATGTAGATAAAATTATACCCACAAAGAAAAAAAAATGCAACAAATGGTATATAGTTAAATAAGTTATTCCCCTTACAGAGTTCTACGCTGAAGGCACACATTAGTTGTGTGACAAAGCAGTGGTGTGGGACAGGCTCCTTCCATTGTTTGAAGTCACAGCTCCGAGCACAGCTGGAACATCTATTTTGTTTCTAAATTCTGTGCATAAGCTCCACACTTTTTCCTTCCATAAAAATGGGAACTATTTTTAACTGATGCTTATTGAAGAAAACTATTGTGTCTTGAATGTGTCTTCTACAGTTAGCTACAGTTAGTCTTTGTTTTTTACTGTTTTATGACTAGCTTAATTTTGTATTTACTGCATAACACGACTTACAGTTAAACATTTCTTAATAGATATGTGTTGTAAATATGACTTTGAATTCTTTTATTGTCTAAAAATTTTTTTATTGTAACGCTATTACAATAAATTGATGCTGCAATCACAGTCTAACAAAATACACATACCTCCACCCCACGCAGGACACACTGACTGGGAATTTAACTACCTTGAGTTGAAAATCCTACATACTACATAACACATGCCTTTCTATTTTTTTATTGTTATTTTGTTACAACCTACAGCACTGCGTCAATATAGAAGTTACACAAAGCATAATGTTGTTATTCTAAATTGGATCAAGAATTTACCGTTAGCATTTCTTGCCGTGCTAGTTCAGTCTTTCTTCGAAGTTGTATTGTATTCTGTCTTAGGGAAACACTGAAAGGTGTGTTAAGATAAAAAGGACAACATTCATATTTTGCTATAAACTGTAGAATGAAAAATATTTACACTGAAAGTCATATTTTACAATTAACTACTTTTAACAGATGATAGGTACAATTAAGGAATATTTGGAAATTCTTGTTATTTTATAAAATGTAACCAGTCTAAGAATTATTTTCATACAATAGAATATTTAATCACTTTTCCAAGAAATAATATACAAAAACCCTAATCTGTATGACAGAAAAGACATACTGTGAGAGTATGCCACTATAATATGTAATTTCACATTCCCAGTTCTATCCACATCTTGTTTTAATGGAGTAGTCTATTAGTTTGCTTTTATAAGTTTTGCAGTTAGGGTACAGATGTATTCTGACACATTATGGCACCATTCACAAATTAAGAGGCAAACTGAAGCTCGAGCATTAGTACAAACAACAGTACTCAGAACTGAAAGAAACAAATAAAACAGAAGAATCTCTAGGATTCTACGCATCAAAGCAGGATGGAGAAGGACTTTGAAAAGAAGAAACACACAAGAAGATAATATTAGGATCATTAAGGTTGTAATAAAAAAAAGTTATGTGCATGCATAGAAAGTGATGAAAATGAGTATATATGCATATCTCTGGTACTTTTGGTAATATACTACCAAATACTGTGCAACTGAAAGTGTGTATTTGTCACTAACCTAATTTTCATAACTTTTGTCAAGGCCAAAAACAGTATGGAAGCAAATTAATATAAAGAATACCACTAAGGTCTAAGAAAAATAGCTGTTGAGCTGAAATAAAATAACTTTAAAGCTTAATGTTAGGCAAAGTCATTAAAAATACAATACTGAAATTGTTATAGAACAAGGGAAATGGAAAAATGCCAGTATTTATGCTTATTATACATCAATACAAAAACAAAAGCTTGTCACAGAGCTGCAAGAAACTGCTTACCTTTTCAGACATCTTATGTTTGGGATCAACAATAAAGGACACTGCGTGATCTTTAAAATGTTAAATTTACAGTGAACAGCAGTATAAAGAAAACAGGTTTATTTATATGCCTTCAAGAAAAGGAGTGATTACCCTTTTAACACTTGTTAAAGGGGTGCTAAAAAAGTAGTAATATGTTACCATTTTGTGGAAAGGTCCACTACATATATTACAGGAAAGTTACAGCAGAAAAATTAAAAGCTAACTAATGCACTAGGTAACATCTTATAATAGTTGTACCAAATAATGTATCATATAAATGCTGAAAGACTCATTTAAATGGAAAGATGCTGCTTGATTCCAATAAAGAGTTGGTATACAAGTAAGCATCAGAACACAAAAGGCAATCTATAAGTGGGTGGAACAGAGAAAAAGAGAAAAATGCAGAAAGCGTAAGAGAGAGCAGAGAAAGCAAATCGATATGTACTTCCATCTAAATTAAACTTTATGGGTACCACAGGAAATCACTCAACAGAAGATTTAACAATATAATACATTAATGGTGGTGGCTCCAAACAAGTAGAAACTTTAAATACATTTTGATTTTACCTTCAGGAATCATCATAACATCCTAGTCACATAAAAAATAATTCCTACTAATATATTCCTTGAAAACTTGACTTTTTTCTTTCATTCATGCGTACTTAATTAGTGCAACATAGCTATTCTAAAACTAATGTATACAGACAGACAGACAGAAATGTACACATTAGCGTCTAATGATAGTTGTAAGGATGTGTTATCTGAAAAAAGTATTTTTTTTCCTTTGGACTAAAATGCTTTCTAAACCACTCCGTATCTTACAGATGAAGTATGAAAAAAATGTATCTAGACCAAATAACTAAAGGATGAGTTTTCTCTCTTGACATACACATATGTAGTCATGAGATTTGCAGTATCAATCTTCTAAGGTTTTTCAGGTTGCCTTGTAAAAATACTGTGTATTATTATTTATTGCAACTTTTTAAAATACTTTGTAATTAAGTGTTTTTATCTCAAACCCATTTTCTATACAAGTAGGATACAATAATGTAAGTAAATTCTTAAATAAGGGATCTGTTGTTAAAGTTTTTATAAAATAAATATAAGATTTATATAATAAGAAATTTTACATAAAAACTTTAAAAAATTAACATGGTCTTTTAAAATGGAAAGGATACAGTTTCAATACATATTGACTGAGAACTGGTAAAGGTGTATAATCTGGGGGAAATAAAGTATCATGTTAGAGATCCTGTACTGTATATAAGTGAATATCACAGAACTCTCTTGCCAATGTAAACATTACACTTAAAATACAATTTCTTACATATATTTTGGATGTTGAAAATTCTGAGTAAAGCTGACAAAAAGGGAAAACTAATTGAATACACTACATTTTCCTGTACGACTTAAGTTAACTGCCATCATCACATCAAAGTGCTGCCTTAAGACAGGTAAAGGCATCCACTGTATCTAGTTTACTTCATTTTACATTGCTTAAGAACTAAAGGTACACCAAAAACATTTTATTCCAAAATACAGATTGAGGATTTTCTTGTAGATTGTTCAATTCAATTATTTCTCTTAATATTTGCTAATGAAAACTAATTACATCTAACGATCACTGACTGTGAGCATACAGCTACTCCTAAAATATTTTACTGTGGTTAATAAAATCAAGCTTCTACATCTTTGTTGAGAATGCAACATTTCTATGTTCATGATAACAAAATAGGAATTTCAATATACACTGGATAAGGAAGGCAGTCAGTTTTAAGCATGTTTTCTTGACATTACATTATATTTCCAACTAATCTGTTCCAAGGACAAAAGAGTGTATTCCACCTACAGAATTGTATAATACCATTGTCAACTGTTTTCTAAATTATTATTGTAACTGATATTTAAATAAGGAGTTACCGTATATCAAGAGCCAACTTACAATATACTGTAAACTTCCACCAAATAATTGGAGCTGTCGATTGTACATCTTCAGTATTATAATTATCATCATCACTGGTTTAACTTCCATTTTATGGGTCTAACCACATTAGCTGATTGCTTACTAATCATCTTAAGCATCATTTGGTGTGAAAAACATTATTTTCAAGCACAAACGGTTGATGAAAATACCTCAGTGCAGTGTCCATAAGAAAGTCACAGCATGCTTATCTTTGGACTTGCATTCCTAGTGCAACCATCAAAAGTGCACTGACATCACCAACAACTCCAGAGACCATACAAATCCACTTGTCCTGGTTTATCTTAATCCCAAGTTAAAGAATGTCTTTTTTTCCATTTAAATTAACTTTATTTTTCATGATTGTTGTGTGATTTGCCCTAGACAGCTGCCTTCATAAATGAATCAATATTTTGAAATTTTATTGTGAACATATAATGCTTGCTTTAAAAATACCAAATTTATCCTTTAATAGTATTATGATATCTGCGGTGGGCTGGCGCCCTGCCCAGGGTTTGTTTCCTGCCTTGCGCCCTGTGTTGCATTGGGATTGGCTCCGGCAGACCCCCGTGACCCTATAGTTAGGATATAGCGGGTTGGTTGGTTAATGGATGGATGGATAGTATTATGATATTCTTTAGAGGCAAGATGATCCTGGCTTGGATTGTATACTTTGTACACATGATTTTTTTGGTGTGATTAGCTAGTCCCAACAATGGCAAAAAACTAATTGTGTAGGTCTTTGTGTATGGCAGCTGGAATCCAGCTAGTTCAAACCAATGCTCTGTGATCAGACTAATTCTTAGTCTGATTTTGAGGCCTTTACATTTAATTACCTCCTGGAGCTGGACACTGCTGGAGATTATTAATACATTTGGTTGAAAATGGTCCAACACATCAGTTATTAAACCATTTAAACAGTTTGCCTTTATATAAAACTACCAAACTTTGTTATTGAGCACATTCTTACAGCAAATATTTCAGATCACTCTGCAACTATAAACTGTGAATTTCCCCTTGAGATTAATAAAGCATCTATCTATCTATCTATCTAATACTTGGTACATTTGTTTCCATGTATTATGTATTACTGATTTTAACAGTTCAAGGTCACACAGAAGGAAAAAGATCGTAATAGGCACAACAACCTTCTGATTTTCAGTTCAGTAAAATGATCAGGAACACCACAATCAGGAATATTAAAAAGTCTGGACAGTGTTTGTAATACTGGATTGGGAGTGTGCAAGAAAAGACAACACCAAGATCTTGTCCTTTGTTTTAATATTATACATTAAAGAAGAAAGGTTAAAGACAACATTTTGGCCATACAGTTTTCATCATGTGTGTGATTTACTAGGAATATTTATTACTTACTTATAATAAGTTACCCAGAGGGGAGTGGTGCCACAACAATAACACCCAAGAATATGCAGGGGGACAGACTTTACATTAACAATCCACAATAATGTCTTGATAGACTACCCCAGTGCCAGGGCTAGTAGACAGAAACAGTAGTTTTAACTTGTATAAAAGAAGCACTAATTGCAAATAGGCAATGTAAAGCTACACTGAAGATACTAAGGGACTGTTTAGGTGTAAATACTAAATTCTTTTCCATTTTGTTTCTCATTTTGATGTCCATGGTGGAATCTGGTCTACTTTGACTTGAACATATCACACGAGATACCTATTTTCATATTGTCTACTACAAAACTGAAATTGTTATAATTTGCATACAGAAGCCTTTTCAGAAAGCGACTGGCCAATTTGTACCTAAAAACCACCCACTATAGGTGTTTTTCTCCAAATATATGACGTGTCTCCTTGTTTAAACGTGTTCTGTGTTTTACATTTTTTTTTAAATAGTATATGTGGCGCAGTGGTAGCGCTGCTGCCTCGCAGTAAGGAGACCTGGGTTCGCTTCCCGGGTCCTCCCTGCGTGGAGTTTGCATGTTCTCCCCGTGTCTGCTTGGGTTTCCTCCAGGTGCTCCGGTTTCCTCCCACAGTCCAAAGACATGCAGGTTAGGTGGATTGGCGATTCTAAATTGGCCCTAGTGTGTGCATGGTGTGTGTGCCCTGCGGTGGGTTGGCACCCTGCACGAGATTGGTTCCTGCCTCGCGCCCTGTGTTGGCTGGGATTGGCTCCAGCAGACCCCCGTGACCCTGTGTTCGGATTCAGCGGGTTGGAAAATGGATGGATGGAGTATACTGTTATTTACTGTATAGCATGCAAGACTCATAAGTTGAAGTGCACTAAGTGAGAATAAATTAAACTAACTGACCTAACAGTTTCCCGTGCAATTACAAATTGCAATCTAAATTGTAATAAAGTTGTACTTTTTACCATGAATGATTATAGATCCATTAAGACTTAATTTATTAGGAAATTTTATGCCTAAATTTTACAATTATATTAAGTTTAAAGAAAAAAATATTGAATAACAGTGAATTTCCATATTTTGTTTTTCCACATAAAAGAAATTGGGTTTATAGAAAATGGATGTGTGCAGCTTATTAGTTGTTCTTAGAAACCAAAAATATTTTATAAATGCTGCCACAAGAAAAAAAACTGAATTTTTTTTTTGATTGTCTCCTTTACAAGATCCAACAGTGGAAGCAGTGTGCAACCAATTCACAAACTGCTTTGCTTATGGTTTGTAGTGGGCTAAATATGACACAAAATATTACATAACATGATGAAGGAAAGCATTTGATTTACTGTTTTACACACTGATATTTTCTGTTAGGTTTTGTGTTCTGTATGTTGCATGCATTTGATGCTGTTTTATAGCTAGTCACATAATACATTCAGCACTGGCATATGAGGACATTCAAAATCCAAAGTAACATCATCAGTTAGTACTGTATGTGTGACCTTGTGTTTCCAAGCAAATTTTCCTCAAGCTACACATTTATAGATTTTTTTGAAAGACAAGTGCAAAGAATTCCTGGTATCTGGATACAGGATTTTTTCTTTGCTGTGCCAGGGTAAATTTAATAAACAGTTTGCAAATTATACAACTTTCATCTCATGGGTAAAACATAATATCTACTTTCTTTTATCAGCAGATATTGGAGATGCATTTATTTTACTACAAATGAGAAAAGAATATTTAAATATTTATTTATATGGAATACCTCTTAGAGCCTGCATCATTTTCTTTCGCATTTCTATCTCATCTTCATAAGCCTTGATTCTCTGTTCCACCTGATGCTGCTCCGATTTTTTCTCTAAAAGCTGCCGCCATTGAGGACCTTGACAATTTGCACCCTGGAATTGCTGATAAACTTCAGAATAATTTTCTAATTGTTCTCTGTACTTTGTTCTATGGGTTACAAAACATTATTTTAACATTTTAAAAGAAAAATATCATAAAAATTGCATCATACCTCTTAACATAAAAAATGTAAAAGCAGCATGGTTTAGTAAACTGTGTTGGCATCTCTCACTTTTGGCCCATGGTGAATTCAGTATATAGTAATTGCAATTTTCTTCCCATATTCACGTTAAATTCTTCTGGGGAACCTGATTTCCTTTCACAAGGAATGCTATCTAAATGCTTTGTCTGGAATCAGGTATATGTATTAGTGCATCCTACGGAAGATTACACCGTGGCTAGAACTTTTACTACAGAACACACTGGTAGCCAAAACAAAGTGGGTGTTGGAAAATTAAGGAAACTCATGACAAATGTAGGAGGATACTCTTGTAGAGATACATAAATAAAAAAATGAAAATGATGAGACTTCTTAGCCTTATCATCAAAAAAAAAGTATACAACTTATTCAAGGTAACATCTTATTTTTAAACTTTTACTAATTTATCTAAAACACAAAGTCCCATAGCAAATCAGCGGCTTGGTATGTTAAGGGATGGAAAAATTTTCCTCCTCATCCTTGAATAAGAAAGGAAGTCTGCTTTGACTCTGAAAGAAATCCTTGCCATGATCAACTGTTTCTGAAACAAATGTATTAAGTTCAAATTTGTTGTCACCTGCTTCACAAACAAATGAGTTAATTGAAATATTTATCAAAACTTTAAAACAAAGCATTAGGCATGTTGGTCATGATGATTCATCAACCTGGGACAGTGTGCTACTGTCTTTTTGTATGCAGTGAGGGAATCTCCACATGGTTCTATGGTTTTGAGTCCATATGAACTGCTTTTTGGCTGACAGCGCCTGAGAATGTTAGATCTTTTAAGGTAAGATTAGGAAAACGGTCATGTAGATGATCACAAATTTAAATTAGCTAATCATGTTACAGTAATTAGCTTACAATAGAAACTGCCTAGATTATTTTCAATTGCAAAAGAGCACATCTATCTTGAGCAAGAAATACAAAAACAGCTTATAATTTAAAAAAAAAAAAAAAAACTCTGGGAATTCTAAAAAGAAAACAATATGCTCATTTTTGTTCCAAATGATCCTTACAAATTTGTAGCTAAATGGTATGTTCCAGCCATTGTCAAGGAAACAAATTCTAAAAGTGAGAGTATCTGTATGGCGTAAACCTGTTCAAATACTAAATGTTAATCTTTTAAAATAATGTCATGACCCAAAGAAAATGTTTGTTGGAGCAGCTGCTGTTTTTGATGATTCAAAATTTCCATAGCAGATGATTTAGTTGGAAAACCTAATCTTAATCTTATACATAAAATAATAAAGCCTGGTGCCAAAATTCAAATGCACCCATATAGGATTTGTGAAACTCAATGGACAGCTGTTCATCAGGAGGTAAAGCTCGAGTTGTGTAATTTCTGAAAGCAGGAATGAAAAAGAGTAGTCCAATTGTAATGGTCACGAAAACCAGACAGACAGATATTCTTGCACAGACTTTATGTTTATGATGTTTAAATAAAGTTTCTAAAAATTATGCATTTCCAATGCCCCATGTAGATGAGCAATTAGATAAATTAGGACAGGTACTAAGGGATACTGACAGGTGCCTTTTGAAAAAACCTGTTGTGAAAAAATGGCATTCTCCACCCAAGATAGTTTGTACGAACTTGTAAGACTTCCATTTGGACTTCATGGCAACACCCCTAACATTTCAGAGAATGATGGATCAGATATGACACATTCACTTATTGTATTGTAATATTTAGCAATGACTGTGATTCCTATTTAATATGACTTCCAGCAGTGCTGGACACTTTGAAAGATGCTGGTTTAACTGAATCCAAAAAAATGTAAATTGGCTATGTCAGAAATTCAAAAAGGGCCTGGTCTTCTTAGCCGGTACTGTGGAAGAAAAATTAGACTTAGGGACCACATAGTCATTTAGGATAAAGTGTTTTGAGCATCCTGAAGCATGATCACTGTGTCTATGGAAGACAGTTTATCAGTTGCCGGGGCAACCATGGGCTCCCAACGCTGTAGCAGCTTGCAGCAGAAGCAGATCCAAGTCGATTGTGGTCGTGCTATAAGCACTTGCCGTGGATGGGTGATGCAAGGAATATTATAAATGCAGGGAACAGGATTACTTGGCCACAACCCTGCCTGATTGCTGTGTGTGTGTATAGGAGAATGGTAGATCCCAATACAATAACTGTGCTGTTCCTGTTTCAAGCTGAATAAAGTTGGTTTTACTAAATTACTGAAACTCAGGCTTGTGTTTTGGGGGTGCAAGACAGGGACTCACACATCACAATATGCTTTCCATATTAAAATATAGTATTCACCCTAAAGAAATAACATTAAGGGTTAATAAAATCAGAAACCTGTTCAGGCATATCAGGAAACCAGATAAAGGTCAAGTGAACAACAAAAACATAGATGTAACACACAAAATGTACTGAATGATGACGAAGAAATGAGGAGATGTCCTGTAAACAAACAGAATAGACAGTTGTTACATACACAGAAATTTCAACGGTGGTGGCTCAACCCAATGGGTGTAAAAAGAATCAGAATATAATACACAAATTTATATTTAAACAATAAATTGTTGTGTAAAGATGGTAATAATTCAACTACTGAAAAAGAATGGCGAAAAAATGGGCAGCTGAAACAATCTTATTATCTTTGGGGATGCAGGTTTACACTGGTTATAAATCACACACCGTTGGCAATGGCTCTATAGACATAAGGACATGAATTATTCTTCTTCTTTCGTCTGCTCCCATTAGGGGTTCCATAGCAGATCATCTTTTTCCATATCTTCCTGTCCTCTGCATTTTGCTCTGTTACACCCATCACCTGCATGTCCTCTCTCACCACATACATAAACCTTCTCTTAGGCCTTCCTCTTTTCTTCTTGCCTGGCAGCTCTACCCTTAGCATCCTTTTCCCAATATGCCCAGCATCTCTGCTCTGCACATGTCCAAACCAATGCAATCTTGCCTCTCTAACTTTGTCTAGGTTCGCTAAATAGTTTATTCAACTGTAGCCTAAGTTGTCAGTTCAGCACCATCCCGGTGAACAACATATTAATGCTGATATTTTTTGTCGACTTGCAGAGACTATACCAAAGGGTTGTTTCATTCAACAAAGGAACAAAGCTGAGTGGGAAGGTAAGATGTACTGTCGCTTTTTCTGTTTTCACTTTATAGACTGGGTTTAGTTTCAACTTCCTTACAAACAAAAATAAAATTGCTTTATTACACAGATCTGATATCTCATGGTTTACAAAAAAAAAGACTTTAAAAGTGATGGCCTTGCTAATGAAATTAAGCTCTTCTTGTCTATGAAGCCCTCTGTAGAAGGGCAGCTCTATGTCTTAGAAAACTGTAACTGTATGTTACTAAAGATTATTTTTCTTTTGTGTTATATTTGTTACTGAATGTCAAAATTTGTTTTTGGTTTTTCAAGATTAAAGTGTGTTCTTACGAAGAACTGTTTACTAATTTCACTCGAGAACCTCAAAACATATGCTACGCACTATCCTCTTTACATGTGACAATAACAGCCCTATAAACCTTTAAAGACAGTTGTGAGAGGAGTCCCAGATGTGTTTTTTTTTAATAGTTTTTAGCACAAACCATCAGTTTAACTCATGCATATGTTCACTTAATATTGTAATTACCATTTAAACAGTGTTTGGCATGGTAATTAGCAAGAACCAGATGGAGAAAAGCAGGTTAAAAAGGAGCAGGCTATTGCAAAGGGAGAGATGTTTTGCAAGAGAAGTTTTAGTTTGAGAGAAGAAGTCACTTCTTGGAGAGGTATTTGTGAGAGGGAGAGGACAGGATGGGCAGCATCGGCCCTGTAGATTAGTTAAAAGAAAGCAAGAGTGAGGTCTGTGTGTCAGTTCTGCATCATGGCCATGATCAAGTTAGCTGATCAAGCGAGAACATATGATGGAAAGGGGCCAAAGAAGCTTGGAGAAGGAGGGAAAATCAAGACATGACAACATCCGAGTGAAGGGAAAGGCACTCCCAAGAGGTTGTGGAGACCAGATGAGATGGCGGTTCTGGGAACTTCAGATTAATGACTCAGGTGGTAGTTTGGGTCTAAAATGTGAACTTAAAATGCAGGGAAAAGTCAGTTTTAAACAAAGATTAAAAGTAGTACTGGATAGACAACTTGTGTTTTACTTACAGTTCTTGCTCAGTTTGTACGTGTTGATTTTGTAGCTCTGTCTTCAGCTCACTCTCATACTTAAGAAGAAGGGAGTTAGTGATCTTTAAACTAGAAAAACAGCAGACATCATTTAATAAATATATCAAAGTAATTTTAAAATATATTAAGTCAAGATCCAAATTTAGCACCATGTCTCTTTAGTCAATATTATTTTTTCCTTCACTTCAGTATGTGATTTTACTAACTCAACTATCCAATTTAATGTACAAAAAAACTATTGAAAGTTTTACTGCTATGAAATAGGCGGGCAAGTCATTTGCATTTAAGTTTGAGAAGATCCCACCAACACTCTTACTTCAGGCCACATCTCCACTGCACCCCTACAAATACATTTTTAAAGAAAGATTAAACTTATTTAAGATAGTGTGGACTTTACAGGTTTTCCTGTATTTATTGTAGTTATGGAAACAACAGCAGTTACTGTATATTTGATTTTGTACAACATTCAATGTGGAACTGTGCTTTGTGTTATGTGCAAACATTTTATATGTAACACATGAACAGTTTATATATCACATTTTAAACATTTACTGCGGTGGGTTGGCACCCTGCCCGGGATTGGTTCCTGCCTTGTGCCCTGTGTTGGCTGGGATTGGTTCCAGCAGACCCCCGTGACCCTGTGTTCGGATTCAGCGGGTTGGAAAATGGATGGATGGATTTTAAATATTTATAACCATATATGTACAGTATATACACAATCTAAGGAACACAAAACCACAGCACACAAACCAATATTCTCACAACATGTTACAAGAATAACTAATAAAGATATTCTTTTGTCAGTTCTTATAGTGAAAATAAGTAGCAGAAGAGATGCAACAAACTTTACCAATGTAAACATTGGGTGGACTTACTTTTACGTTAAGTGAATCACTGAAAAAAGTATTACTGTGAGACACACTACTGTAACATATTATGATGAGAATGGAGACAAAAAAAATAATATTGCAATTCATTTCTGCAACATTTAATTTTTCTCATTTATACCTGACTAAAGGTAAAGTTAAAATTATATTTCTACGTTCAACTACATCCAACAAGAAAAACCCTTCATTTTTCAGTCAAGTAACTGTATATAAACACCTCTGCTATTTCCACAATGAGACTGTGAATATTCAGTTATGTTATGCACTTCACCTAAATTTAGCCCCAGGCGAGTCTTACTGTTGTAAACCAATAACTGAGATTAGAATGTTTAGTACTTAAAATCTGTACTTAATTAAAGATACTCAAATGTGGATTAAAAATTCTGGTGTCTAACATTTTACTTTCAAAATAAATAATATATTAAACATTTATAGAAAAGAAACTTTTTGAACACTGCAAATGTTTGGTGTTAATTAGCAATGTCAAAAACATGTCATAATGCTTTGCATCCATCCATCCATCATCTTCCGCTTATCCGAAGTCGGGTCGCGGGGGCAGCAGCTTGAGCAGAGATACCCAGACTTCCCTCTCCCCGGCCACTTCTTCTAGCTCTTCCGGGAGAATTCCGAGGCGTTCCCAGGCCAGCCGGGAGACATAGTCCCTCCAGCGTGTCCTGGGTCTTCCCCGGGACCTCCTCCCGGTTGGACGTGCCCGGAACACCTCACCAGGGAGGCATCCAGGAGGCATCCTGATCAGATGCCCGAGCCACCTCATCTGACTCCTCTCGATGCGGAGGAGCAGCGGCTCTACTCTGAGCTCCTCCTGGATAACTTTGCATCCTACCCTATTTTTTTCCTTTGGTCATATTTCATTGCCACTTCAGCCAAATTTATATTATGCAGATATGAAATTTAACTAGTCAATCTTTTCTGTGCTTGTCAGGAACACAGCCCTGTACCACAAAGTGTTCTCCACTTCTCCTTTCAGTTTGTGTCATAAGGAATTTGAAATTTGACAAAACATCAATGGTAAATCATCCTTCATGTGCTGCTGCATGCAGGAGTGAAAATACATCAGTTTATAGTGCTATTGCTTGTATTAAATTTTCACAGAGCACAATGTAGCAGTGTTACAACTTTACTGACTCCATTTCCCAGCTGTACTAAAGGTATTGCCCTGATTGGATGTCTGCAACGGGCACAGGGACTGCTGGGGACAAGAAGGGCCAGCAGGAAGTTTTAAGAGGGAGCAGGCTAAACACAGAAAGGAGCGCCGTTGTTTGTTTGTCAGCACTGTCACCATTTTGCCTGTGTGGATATTACGTGGTTGTCCTGCATTACAGTTGTATTGTAAGTTTTGTCTCATGCCAGTCTGCTGCTTCTTTGTCAGAGAGACTGCTCCCACGCATCTCATCCCAAAACACTTCAGAAACAGTAGGACAAACTTTATTTTCACTTCTACAGTTCACAGGATCTGCCACCCACGCCCCAACTCCATTTGCATCTTTTACATAGGACTGATTCATGGACATTGTCATAGGTGTTTATTGTTGTGTGTTGTGCTTGTTATTGCCATAGGGGGGGTTGTCTGATTATTTGTAGTTTATATTTACTTTCCATTTTATTCATTCATTTGAATTATTGGATTTTGTGTCTCTGTTTGTGAGTGAGTGCGAGTCTGGTCAAGGCTGGGTGCGTTTCTGGAATCCCCACCAAAATAAATAAATAAATAAATTACCGTCCCTTCAACAGTGTGAATCTGAGCGGCAACGGACCGCTACAACTTTGCAGGAGAATATTTACAGCAATACTAATAGTAACAGTCCAAGGGTTAGGTTAGGTTGGTTCTACCTTTAATCCAAGAACAATTTAATGAAAGTACAGCTCTGGTTTAAGCCAGAAAACATAATATATGCCTTAAAAGATACATTTCTGGAAATTTAGAAGCAATACATTTTATTAATGAAGTAACAAAAATGGATTAAAAAAATCACAACCTTAAAGAATAAAAATCCTGATGCTTGCCCTTAGTGTATTAATTATATTTCATGATGGATACCACTGCAATATTACGGTATATTGGAAGGGTGGGCTCACATGAGTGTGACAGCCGACAACCAATGCACATTCACCCAGAAGTACAAATCATAAAAACATGACCACAAGCAAAGATGATCTTTTAGACAGTGAAAACAAAACAGAATTTTCTCTGTCCGATTTCTTGTGTTTGTCAAACCATGACATAACAGAGAAGGGGTAAAAAGGGGGTCAGGATTCATTCATACATGCACTATTTAATCAGTTTCTACTTTGTTATCTGTGTATTTTAACAAATCTGTACTTTACTAGTTCTACATTTAGTGATTGGTACAATCTATTCTTGCATTTTGCGTTGGGGAGTTGTTGTGGCAGTCTGCACCTGCACTTGGCGAAGAGTGCTGTGCAAGACCAATTATATTGTATTATATTTCTGTGGGGGCAAAGGTAGATGAACCATCTACCTATTAGATGAGGACTTCTTGTATTCGGTTTTGTGTACTGTATTTGCTCAACCTACCTGGAAGGGGGTCTCTCTTTGAATTGCCCTTAGTAAGATTTCTTCCTTTTCCCTGCAAGGTTTTTGAAAGTGTTTTCTCTTTCTTGTCTTCTTAGACAGTCAAGGTTTGTTGGGATGGATTTTTTGGGGGGGGGGGGGGGGGGGGGGTATCTGTAAATAAAAGAGGGCCTGCTAAAGTCCACTGAGGTATTCTTTGTGCAATTTTCAGCTATACAAAGTAAATTGTTGTTCCTGTTGCTACAGAAATTTTCAGTAATGTGATTATGCTACCTTGAAAATCCAATAGGTGGGACAGTGAAGAGTTTAAATGGCATGCTACTAGTATGAAAAGACTGTCACTGATTGTAGTCATCTTGTAGTTATCCCTGGAAAATGAGCCAAAAACATTGAATTGTTTTTCAACAAAAAATGTTATGTTTAACATTACAATCATAGTAGGAAAGGTATGCCTATTGTCTAGTACTGTAATGATGCAGATTTAGTATACATGCTTCCTATATTTTTAAACATTTTGTAATATTTTTATTTTTGCTTGTGTGTGACAGTGTAGAATGTCAGTACATGAGCTGCACAATTGACATTGTCCATCATGTTACTATAGTCTACCATAGCACTAAGCTCAAAATTTCCCTCAACACGGAAACCAACAGCTGTTGCATTATGTACAGTGCTTAGGAGGCAGACATCTTCTTGTCCTTCTTCTTGATCACAATCACTTTGCCTTTATCCCACCTGGCTACTCCACCTTAGTGAAGCTTGATCCGTTCATGTGACCTGAGTCACCAAGCATATCATGGCAGTTCAGTTGTATAGTGTTATATGGTGTCAGTTTTATTTGAAGTAAAATCCCAAGCGATTCAGGCGAAGTCTAGAAACTGCCCACCGTTACCTTGATCAAGCAATGGATTCACCAGTGATGGAACAAATGATGTAGCATCGCCATACTGATCGTATTTGCCATCCCTTTTGGTCCCTCTACCGGTTTAGACAATTCAGTTCCTGGTATAACCAGTGCTTACTTTGCACAGCACACAGAACTTGACATTCAATAGTGCCCATATGGATGCAATGTACCGTATCCATAGTGGCCTTTCCTTATAATGCAGGAGACTTCTGTCAATACAAATATCATGATCAGGAACATACACCTTCTGCATATTGTTGATGATTGTCCGATACGCATCACACAGTTTCACCCAGCAATGAAACTGTACATTGACTTCATCATAGCTATAGTTACTAAAATGTGGGCATTTCATGATAAGTGAAAAAGGCAATTAAAATGGATTGCTGTATGGAACTTATAACTTCGCTAAAGGGTGTTTGAAACAACTAGCTCATGGATAAGCACATCTCTTGACTAGTGTAGTTTTTTTTACCTAAGAAACATAGCAAAAGTTAGACCTCTTATATCATTGAAAGATGCTGAGAAATTAGTTCATGCGTTTGTTTTCAGTCGACTAGATTACTGTAACGCACTCCTCTCAGGACTACCCAAAAAAGACATAAATCGTTTGCAACTAGTGCAGAATGCAGCTGCTAGAATCCTTACCAGGAAAAGAAAATCCGAGCACATCTCTCCAGTTTTGATGTCACTACACTGGTTACCTGTGTCATTCAGAATTGACTTTAAAATTCTGCTTATGGTTTATAAAGCCTTAAATAATCTCGCCCCATCCTATATATTGGAATGTCTGACGTCTTATATTCCAAATCGCAACCTCAGATCCTCAACTGAGTGTCTCCTTAGAATTCCAAGAGCAAACCTTAAAAGAAGTGGTGAGGCGGCCTTCTGCTGTTATGCACCTAAAATCTGGAATAGCCTTCCAGTAGGAATTTGCCAGGCTAATACAGTGGAGCACTTTAAAAAAACTACTGAAAACACATTACTTTAACATGGCCTTCTCCTAACTTCACTGCAATTTAACCTTGATACTCTGTATATCCAATTCATTATAACCACCATTCATGGTGGCTCTAAAATCTGTACTAACCCCTACTCTCTCTTCTGTTTCCTTTTCCGGTGTCCTTTTGGTGGTGGCTTGTGCCACCACCATCTACTCTAAGTACCATGATGTTCCAAAAATGATGGATGGATTAAAAGCCAGAAGTCTGTATGACCATCTGCATCAAGAGATTCTGTGAGAACCCTAACTACAAAGAGGACTATTTCATTTATGTTAGGTAGAATGCCCAGAGGGGACTGGGCGGTCTCGTGGCCTGGAACCCCTACTGATTTAATTTTTTTCTCCAGCTTTCTGGAGTTGTTTTTTTTTTTTTTTTTTTCTGTCCACCCTGGCTATCGGACCTTACTCCTTTTCTATGTTAACTAATGTTGCCTTATTTTAATTTCTTATTTTGTCTTTTATTTTTCTTTTCTTCATTATGTAAAGCACTTTGAGCTACTTTTTGTATGAAAATGTGCTATATAAATAAATGTTGTTGTCCGCTATGTACTGCAGTTTCAGGAGACCGAAAAATAACCATGTCAACTGCAGTGACAGGCTGCCAGCAACTGTAACAAACAGAAGGTTAGTGGTTTATTTCAAAAACTATTTTCCCTTTCTCTCTGTCTTTGCATCTGCACTCTTACAAAATACTGAGAACTGTATTGTATTATATTAAGGTCACTTGAACTTATTGGTTCACTCACCTCTACAACCTCAATTCTTATTTTTTTTTACAAAATACTAAATCCAGACAAGCTTGGTGCTTTAACATACTGTGTTAAATAACAGTCACTGACTACTTCAAAAAACTCCTATTCTTGTGCTCCTCCATTTGCAAGGTTATCCCTGTTAGTATCCAGATAATTAAAGTCCCCCATGACCATAATATGCCCCTGTAAACTTGCTTTTTTAATATAACTAAAAATATGTCTGTTGAAATTACTGTCTGTACTGGGTGGTCTATAAAACTCTTAAAATAAGGCCTCTTTCCCTAAACTTTTCTAGGCGAAGCTACATGTCCTCACTAAGACGAGGTTCATCAGCCAACTGAAGAGGAATTGCATTTAAATTATGTTTGACATAAACAGCAACTCCACCTCCTTTTCTGTATATCCTTCCTAAAAAATGTACATCCCTCTATATTACACTCATCTCTATCTTTGTTATTTAGCCAGGTTTCCGTTATTGCTAAAATATCCTAATTATGCTCTGCTACATACAGCTCCAACTCACTTGCCTTATTTTTGATACATCTAGCATTAAGGCAAGCTATTGGTGCCCCTCTGGTTCAGATGCAACCCGTCGTGGTGGAACAAGTCCAATCTGTTCCAAAAGGAGTTCCAATGCCCCATAAACCTATACCTTTCTACTCTGCACTAATATTTAATCCACGCGTTAAGCCTTCTAATCTCTTCAATCTTACCTGGACTGGTGCGTGGCACAGACAAAACCTCAGAGACTTCCTTATCAGTTCTGCTCCTCAGCCTGGCACCTAACTCGAATTTGGTTCACAGAACTGACAGACTACCCTTATGTATGTCATTTGTTCCAACATGGACAATGACAACTGGATCCACCCCCGCTCTGGCCAAGAACTTATCCACCCTTCCAGTGAGGTCCCCCACCTGTGCACCCAGAAGGCAACACACCGTGCAAGACTCTTGGTCTCTGGAGCAAACCTGCGCTTCAATCTCCCTCATGATTGAGTCCCCAATTATCACAACCTCTCTCTTTCTATAAACTGGTTTTGAGGTGGCCCATTGGGGCTCCTCATCCCTGCCTACCACTTCAGAATCATCAGAGACATCATCCAGCTCCGCAAGGACCTGAATACGGTTTGACATTTCTAATTCTGGGGTTGATGCCACTGGACATTGTGCACCCTTTATCTTATGCCCTTGACAGTGACCCACCTATCTCTACTTGTCTGGTCTGGAACCTCCTACTGGGCCACCATAGGGATGCAGACTCTCTCTCTAAAGGACACCTGGGCCAGGTCTGCCAATTCTCTACTACAACATAGGCCAGCCAACCCCTCCTCCAGATTAGTGACCCTGGGCTCGAGGTTCTGCATCAGCTGTCATCTATTGCAGATGTAGCCCTCATAGACAACTGGCTCCTCCAAGCCATCACCTACAAAGTCCAGCATACAACAGGACTTGCATTGCACTGACCTCATTGTTAAAATTTGATTCAGGATTAATAAAACTGCCTTAACTTTATCTTTTTAATTTAAAATTAAATGATTTAACTTAAATGGTAAAACTAAAAAGTTTAGCCAAAAAAGAAAGATTATAGAACTGCTACAGCTATTTTACACCTTCTGTCCCCTTCAGCTACTGTACTATTCTCCCCCTCAACTGACTGCTTGTTTGTCCTTCTATGAGGTTAACTTTACTTTTCTCTGTCGGTTTTCTAACCTTGCACTCCTCTTATTCCTTACATAAAAGCTTTCTGCTTGCACGGTTTGTATTCCCCCGTATTAATGAACCCAAACGGTGTCACCCATTTAACTGTTCTACCTCCGGACTGCAACCACTGATAAAGCAGGTTGATGTACCCACCACGTTACGAACTGTCTCATGATACCTAATTAGGACCACAGCACAGCTGTGCAACAGGTGACACCTCAGTACAACAATAGTCTGAATGGAATGGAACAGTGTGAGGTTTTTTACACTGGGTGAAGTGCCAATCCTGCCACCAATCCCCGAGTCCTAACCTGCAATCCGAAGGACCTTTTGGAGGGCTGGATACAGGTTAACATCATACCCAGGACGGAGCAATTGCAGGTTAAGGGCCTTACTCAATGGCCAAACCGAATACAATCACTTCTGGCATTTATGTGATTCAAACTGGCAACCTTCCAATTGCCGGTACAGATCCCTAGCCTCAAAAGCAATTCTTTTTCATACAGTAACATTGATTAGCAAAATTCACCAGAGTGTTTTATGCAGTGAATATGCTGTATTCATCATTAACCTTGCTTGTTGAATATTTTCCATGTGGCTGGCTTAGGCGAACACTTTCTTTCTCAGTTCGCTGTGATGCTTTGTCCAGCAAGCATGAAATCGCACAGCTGTATGAGCCATGGGCAGAAGTTTCATGTGTGGCGACAGTAAGATCATTGATATGCTGTTTCAGGCATACAAGATGTCGTGACCTGTTCAGTATCCCAGCCTTCCACACAGCATGTTTTTAAACAACTTGCAGTATGTTAGTTTGATGGGTACATTACCTGACCATAATGAGAATGTTATGAGTGCAAGTACATTTATTTATATTCCGGCACTTGGGACACAAGTCACTATGTGTTGCTCTTAGTAATAAGAGAGAGGTCAAACATGCTGTACAGCATTAGATGCAATTATATCACCCCCATTTAAGTAAACTTCCTTGTTGATCAATATTTAGGGATAGTCAAAGTATCGTGCAATAACATTCACTGCTTTGCCATATTGTTTAAATAAGTTTGCATAGCGGCATAACCTGTGGCAAAAGTGAGTCTCTGCAGGGGAGAAACTGTATGGTGTGAAAACTTGTGAGGATAAGGATCCCCCTTGAAGAAAATGAGGGCTGAGGGCAGACTGACACACTGAAATAAGCAGCGGTTTAATATTTAATCCTTGAAAGCATTGTTTATTGTCTATTTAAGAAAGGACCATGACAAACTGTTAACCTCAAAAATACCTCCCTCATCCTCTTCAAGGTGGATCGGTGCCCTCACAAGTCTTCACATCACCCTTCCTTTGCTGATCTGCTGCACTGTTCATCACACTTCATTTTAAGGCATTTATGGGCCATGATGCACTTGCTTTTTACGAAAATATAGCAGCTGCGAAATATAAAACAGACACAGACACAAGTAAGTAAGCCTGGACGCAAGGAGCTGGTGTCCAATACGCCATGAAACTGGTAACAAAATATTATACAGTACAGTGTTCTTTTTTTCTTAGTAAATAAAACAAACATCAATATATAATAAAGAATACACATATATCTGTAACATGTTTATTATAGCTGTTAAATACATAAATGTATTACAAGTTAGATGAGTACTGTCCCCTTATATGGCTGGAAGTACAATCAGTTCTTTCTTAGAATGCACATGGTGCAATAGGGCAGAAATAAGATAAGTAGGGAACTATGGAATCAGTTTTATTTTTTCACAAATTCCATTTCGGTTTTCACTGTTTTATTTTCCTTCATTTGGATTTTTGTTTTTTTCTGTAAGAAAGTAGTAACAGCTACAACAAAACAAACAATAATGAAACAGCACACTAGCACAACTGAACCTTATTATTCATCCGGTAGGAGCCCAGATCCTCCATGATGCTGTATGCTGAGATTGTCCTACTGCAATGAGTGCCCTCCAGAATTGTAAGAGCTTTTACTAGTTTGATGCATCCTTCTGAGATGAAGGTTAACTTCACTTTTAGAAAAAAGAAAGAGTGACCCGCTTTTAAGAGGAAAAGCCTGCTCTTCTGCCCAGGTTTGTGGACCTCAAATGCCTCGTCACTATGAGGCAAAACACTTATTAAATCGCAAAACATCATTGTTAATTTTTAAAAGGGAACCCATTAACAACCACTGCCATTCATTAATAACATTTTTCTACGAGAAGGACTGTTAATACCGGTGAAATACTTGTATAATTTAAATCGGTTAAATGATTCACAGTAAATACATTACGTACAATTAGAACTGACTACATAAAAGAATTACTATACAGCCAAATGTTTACTCAGCTATCACTATGATGAGAACTATGTGGTCTCGGCTATCAGTGGTTTCATCAACTACGACACATTTTCTTGCCTTGAATCTTTCGAAACACAGCATCCACATGTTGCTCAAAGACACAGGGCAAATGAGTTTAACGAAGACTGCTCTCATTTTCTGGCAGCGCGCCTCCTTGATTACAATGATTAATAAAGAAAGGACGCATCTTCATCATTTATTCGAGCAGTATGTCTGACTCACATGGACACAAACTGGTGTCTTGCATCTGACTATTTTGTTGCTTCCTCTTCTGTTACCTTTAGAGGAACACTTTGATCTTAGTTTCTCCTCGTTTTTGAGATGGGCTTTAGATTTGATGTGGTCATTACAAGTATCTTTTCGTGTCCAGTCAATGGTATGCTGGAAAAACTTGCAGAAAAGTTGTCCAGATTCGTAAAAGTCTCCGGATATTGTTGTGCCTCCAATTTTGCAGTTAAGCTCATGTTTTAGTTTTTTTGACGTAGTTAGGGTATCTGATACTGCTTGCTTCCGACATTTACATCTTGTGCAGCAAGCTAATTTGGGTGCCTTTAACACTAGAATTACCAAAGCCTACAAAAAAACTCATAAATCCAGCCCACCTTATTTCTCTTTGCACCTCTCCATCAGCATCTTTTGTCTTGTAAATGTGCCGATCAAGACAAGCAGCAAGCAGCCTACTATTCCATCCCTCCATCGCTGCAGAACGGGCACAAATTTCTCCCAGTTGCAGCCTTGATCTGGGAGTGAAGTACTGGAGTTTTAGAATGGAAAAATCCAGATCGTTATTTGGAACACATGCATTGTGTTCCATTTCTACAATAATCTGTGTAAACACATCGTTAAAACAGAAACGTTTTCCATATTTTAGTAATAAATGACAAAATGCAGACAAACTATATAATGTGTAAAGGCTGAAGTCCAAAGATCAAATAAACACTTTCACAAAAGGTTGCCGACTTGTAATCAAGAGTCTCCGGTTCGAACCTGTCTCATATATTTATCGTTTTGCCTAGTGAGTGAGCTGCTCTTATTGTTAATACAATAAAAACATACATTTTGATTTGCGTCTGTAACAGCCAGTATACATTTATATATATATATAAAAAAAAAAAAAAAAAAGTTAAGCTTGCTTTTTTTTTTCCCCACTTTTATTCTCTCAGTCACGATCACGATACATACTATCCCCACCCATAAGGGGATCTGATGCTATTAGTTTTTATTTGAAACTGGGAATAACTGTAGATGTAAGTGGTGTTTTGAGACAATCGAACTGGAAATTCTCTGATCTGGATGTATAAAAGCTGACAAACGGCGAATCTGCCTTATTCTTATCTCACTGTCACTTGATTTTTTTAAAATTCAGTTTTAATCAGTGTTCCTGCTTACGCTAAATTAGTATGTGCCTTATGGTCTATGATGTCAAAGCCACACTGACAAAAAACAGATACACAGGTATGTATATATGATATTTGGAATTATTCATTTTATGATCTGTATAGTACATTTCGGAAAACATTGTGGCACTGATGTAACATTATTCATATTCATAGCAATATATAGCAAAATTAGGTGGTGGTGGGGGTGAGGTGGTGTGCAGTTAAAGCTAGGTCAGTTTGTGTGTAGGGTATTGGTCGTAAAGTATTATTTATTGTGAATATGTTATTAAGTTTGCATATGCTGGGTTTATGTCCAAATGTCTGTTAATGGCGTTTTCGTCCGATAGCCAAGATTCAGCCAGCTCTCTGGCACTTTTAGTACTGGCCTTAAATCTTACTCGTACGTTGTAGGTCCATAAATATTTGGACAGAAACAACTTTTTTCTAATTTTGGTTCTGTACATTACCACAGTGAATTTTACATGAAACAACTCAGATGCAGTTGAAGTGCAGACTTTCAGCTTTAATTCAGTGGCGTGAACAAAACGATTGCATAAAAATGTGAGGCAACTAAAGCATTTTTTTTTTTTTTTTTAACACAATCCCTTCATTTCAGGGGCTCAAAAGTAATTGGACAATTGACTCAAAGGCTATTTCATGGGCAGGTGTGGGCAAGTCCGTCGTTATGTCATTATCAATTAAGCAGATAAAAGGCCTGGAGTTGATTTGAGGTGTGGTGCTTGCATGTGGAAGATTTTGCTGTGAACAGACAACATGCGGTCAAAGGAGCTCTCCATGCAGGTGAAAGAAGCCATCCTTAAGCTGCAAAAACAGAAAAAACCCATCTGAGAAATTGCTACAATATTACGAGTGGCAAAATCTACAGTTTGGTACATCCTGAGAAAGAAAGCAAGCACTGGTGAACTCAGCAATGCAAAAAGACCTAGACGTCCACGGAAGACAACAGTAGTGGATGATCGCAGAATCATTTCCATGGTGAAGACAAACCCATTCACAACAGCCAACAAGGTGAACAACACTCTCCAGGGGGTAGGCGTATCAAATTGATTGTCCATCTGTATCATGAAACACCGCCCAATGACCCAAAACATACAGCCAAAGCAACCCAGGAGTTCATTAAAAGCAAAGAAGTGGAAAATTCTTGAATTGCCAAGTCAGTCACCTGATCTTAACCCAATTGAGCATGCATTTCACTTGTTGAAGACTAAACTTCAGACAGAAAGGCCCACAAACAAACAGCAACTGAAAGCCGCTGCAGTAAAGGCCTGGCAGAGCATTAAAAAGGACGAAACCCAGCATCTGGTGATGTCCATTAGTTCAAGGCTTCAGGCTGTCATTGCCAGCAAAGGGTTTTCAACCAAGTATTAGAAATGAACATTTTATTTACAGTTATTTAATTTGTCCAATTACTTTTGAGCCCCTAAAATGAAGGGATTGTGTTAAAAAAAATGCTTTATTTGCCTCACATTTTTATGCAATCGTTTTGTTCACCCCACTGAATTAAAGCTGAAAGTCTGCACTTCAACTGCATCGGAGTTGTTTCATTTAAAATTCATTGTGGTAATGTATAGAACCAAAATTAGAAAAAAGTTGTCTGTCCAAATATTTATGGACCTAACTGTGTGTGTATGTATATTTATAAACAAAATAGAAAATAGTATCTGAATGATAGAACTACAGATTATTCAATCGTTTAATTTATTGGGAAGTTTTGTAACATTCACCCCTTCAGTCTCTAAATTCCGCACATTTCCATTTTTAAATCTAAACTCCGTTTTTAAGTGTTAATTGCGCAATTCCATCCGTGTTTTCCATATTGCGGAAATCATAGGGCCCTAGATAAGGTACCAGCTACAGACCATGGACATACATCACTGGATACCTGGACTGCTACCAGATGTACAGTATAAAATTGATTTCTGTGTTCTGGTAGTGCAGCTTCCCATTGCTAATCAGCATACGTAATTAGCCATGTGCTTTAGCCATACAAAGTCTTAAAGAAGTCCTCCCCCCAACACTCATAAAACACAGCAAACACTTTGGAAATAAGAACAAAATTATTATTTACAAGGCGTTTCTGTCTTCTTGATGGAGGAATAAAGTGTGAAGTATCTGTACAGATACAAACAAAACACACATCCAGCTGCACCGGAGATGGGACTTGGATCAATGGAATGATCCAGTCCCACGCTGTTGCTTTTTGGCATGAATGTGTACACCACGAGTGGAACTCTGAGTGCAAGAATCTATAATTTTATTTACTTGTTGGTTTGTCAACATTGGTTGTATTTTGTGGTATTTGTTACATTCGTTGTTTGAGGCACAGTGGTTGACACAGCTGTGTCACAGCTCATATTACATATCTGGCCACAAAAAACAATTGCACCATTATAATCCACTCAAAAACAAGTACGAGACCTTCTTCCTAATTGACTTGAAAGCATTTTACAGAGTTTGGCAAATATTGCCAACAGTTCTGTGATTTTGCCGAACTTATGGTGAAGCAAATTCCTCAATGTTCACTCATTACTACACATAAATAAAGCCACTCAATTTAAAAAAACAAAATGTTCAAATCCTGGGCCAGGTCAGTGTAATGGGTCTGCACGTTCTGTGTCCGAGTCTACTTTGATTCTCAGACTGATCGTTTTGATAGCAAACTGTGCTGTCATTACTGCAATATTTATGTCCCACAGATACAAAGTAATGTCCTGCCTTTAGCATATGCAGAAATGGCACTCTGATTTGTCAATCATATATTCAGAGCAAAAACTGCCAATCTGTTGCCAATAAACAAGTGCACGATTATAGATACTGATCAATTTAGACTACCAGTTCCACGCTGTACTTCCTATTGAAAGGCATCGGGGAGAAAAAAAAAAAAATATATTATATATATATATATATATATATATATATATATATATATATATATATATATATATATAATGCAAGTGTTCAAAGAAAGTGGAAAACATGACTTTATATAGAAAGTATACACTCAATATAACCAGTAAATACACTACAAAATGCTTTTCAAAATGGCAAGTGACCTGCAACAGTAGCTTTAAAATGTTCTAATAAATGGATTTAAATGTATACAGTATGACATAAAATTAAGCAAGTTATCATGAACAAATGAATCACAAGCACCATCTTTTGGTAGCCAAGCATGCATGAAATATGTATAGATGTTGCACTGCACATTTTTCTTGGCTGGCACTATGGCTGCTTTATATCCAGATATGCCAACACTCTTCTGAAGTCTCTAAATCAGGAAATACTGATCAACAGCATCAAAAGCAGCTGTAAGATCTAGCAACACCAGCACATATGCAATACAATCTCACTATGAGAAATGCTGTCTCTCTCAGTACAGCACACCCCATGGAAACCAGACTGAATTTTTTAATTTTATATGGAAGCAGATAACATTCCATACAGGCAAGTCAAACTGTAACTAGGCAAAGCAAAATTCAACCCCCACCCAAGAGAAAGACAGAAGAGCCAATAACAAAATGCTACTCTATAATAAAGGAACAAGAAATGAAGGATATCCATTTACCCGAAAAGGAAGCTTATTCTAAACTGTTATTGATTAGATTCTGCCATATTTAAAAAAAAGTTTTGAACAGATCCTCTCAAATTTTCACTTATTTTTTTCCCAATTTCAACTTGTATAGAACATCAGATACCCACTGACGTAAAAGTATGGGGTGGGATTCTGCCAGATGGGCAAGGTAAGTTTGAGTGCTAGTAGTATAGTAAAGGCAAATACAGTTTGTTTGTCCTTCTCCCCTTTAAGCCCATCTGGGAGTACACTAAACAGAGCTGTTAATGGGTTCAGAGTTCAGGTTTGCAGTGTCAGTTCAGTAAATGAAAACTGAAAAGAAACCAGTACATCCTGGTGTGGAGATGCAGATGTTCGCCTGCGATGAACACACCTGTTGCACCAAACAGCAGAGCACTTAACATCACTGCTGTGCTATCTGACAACACTGCACTCCCAAACCCTGCTGCTGTTCCCTCAACACTAGCTGCATGACTGAAGCAGGAGGGAAGACCGCCCAGCCGTTTCGACATGTTTGTGTGCCAATGCAAGGGGTTGGAACTGGCCGCTGGGGATAGGGACTTTGAAGGGAGGGCTATGCAACGGCATAAGACAAGTTACATCAATTAGGGAGGAGTCATCAAAAGATTAAGCTGGCATTGTATCATCAATAGCAAGAGTGCCTATAAAAATGGCAACCATGCACAGTCGCCCAGGCTTTTCAAACTAGTGCAGCAAAAGGCAAGCAGTCCTATTAAGCATAGCAAGTCATCTCAAAGATGCCATTGTGGAACTCTGTGTTGACGCTACACTGTAATACTACAAAAATACAAAGTGTGCCTTTTCTATTTCAGTGTAAATAAATGTAAATTACGACATAATAAAGTAATTTGTCATGTTAAATATTGCAATTACACTGCACATTAATTACTTCAGAACAACAATTCTGCATGGTCTTCAGATTTTGTGAGACAGTTTCACGGTGTAGGTTGCACTACAGGGTTGAAAAGATCAAAATTGTGTGAATTAAACACAGTTAAAAGTTAAAAGTATTATATTGATCAAAGTGGCTCTACAGCTACGAAGGACCAGAACTATGGGGAATCGAGGTACAAAGGCCACTGACCTGCACTATTCGGATATGGAGAACTTGAAAATGCAAAGTGGAAGTGCATTTTACTTTTCATTTCTGCAGCCTCATTGCAGTTCAAGCTGAAAATGAAATTGCAAAAGGAGTTATTTAATTTTAATTTTTGAAGCATTCTTGCGTGCAGACTTTGAAAATGACACTGAAAAAGAGACTGCATTTTTATTTTTTGCAGAAAATATCCCCCATACCTGACCAGCCAAATCTGACAGCATTACAAATTCGATTGAATGTAATTAGCAGAATGTAAACACAGGTAAGCAGATGCAGCATTAATTTTTTTAAAACCATTCATTTGATTTCCGGTCAATACTACATAGTACTGCCTTTATATTCCATAGTTCATTGGCTACATCTCTTACAACATCCACTAATTCATTTTGTGATTCCATAACAGCACCTGTCAGCACACGTCCAGATGGTCACATAGTGTTTGCTGAGGCAGGGGTGTTTGAGCAGTCACTGCCCAAAGATGAGTTTTGTGCAGCAGCATCATCATCACGTGGAGTCAAGCTCCCAGCCTGGAGATCAGCTTTTGTAATAGTGCCTGGAACAGAATAAGCATTAATACCGCATCTGCTGCTTGCTTGTTTGTCTTATTAAAAATGCAAATTTACACATGTATGGATAATGGTAAGCAAAAAAAATAAAAATTCACCTTTACCCACAGTGATGTCAGACTCTCCCTCACCCATTGGTAAAATACCGATAAGTGTCTCACCAAATTTGATGTCTGACCATTTTTTTTTTTTTTTTTTTTTTTTAATTTTGGGCACTGTGCCACTTTCTGAACCTGAGCTTTTGAGTGCATCCACAAAACTGTGCAACAACATCATTTTCCCTTTATTGCTTGTGCCACTGCTTATGCTGCCAAATATGTTTTTCCTTGCCTCCACTTCACTTAACAGGATATCCATTTTGCATTTGCTGAAGTCCCCAACTCCCCAACCATGCTTTTGCCACAGTCTTAATAAACCATTGTTCAGAAGGGGCTATTTATAATGATTTGCATTTTTATATATGCAAAATTATGGAAGAGTCAGGGAGGAGCTGTAATTCACATCGATTGGGATTTATAGAGGAAGTGCATTGAACATGGCAAACACAGTTTTATGCATCTGGATGTTTGATCATACGCCAAGTGTTAGTGTGAATTCTATGCACGGCCTTATACATGAGGCTCCTTGTCTGGGTGCATGTTTCTCTTTGTTCCCTTGTTTTATAAGCAGCCATCCATCCCAAACAAATAATGCTCCAAATGGAATTAATGATTATTACATGAATAATCTATAATCTTAGAAGTACAGTCATGTTTGCATTGTATAAGTGTTCATTCCCAGGTCGATGTCCCTTGTGATCCAAATTACCCTAGGCTAATAAATTCCAAAAATATGTCTAGCAATATTCTGCCCTTGCGATTGTGCGTCTTTGCAGAGCTAGACAGATAACAAACAACTTCAGTAAACCAATTTCTTGCCCAGAGCGACACTTTAATATCAAAACTTTCATTCTTGGTTGTAAAACTACAAAAACACAAAGGGTGCTTTCAGTACTAAATCAATACAGAAATACATTCATGTATAAATCAGTTACCTGTGGTAGATGAACACCTGGACAAGAATTTACAATAATTAAATGACAAACTTAGGCATATCTTCACGAGACTTAACATGAAAGAACTGATGGCACCCTGCATCTGGAACTGCACTAAACTGCTTTCTAAGATAGGTGGATTGATGAAACTTAAATACCTAAAATGACCACTAGGTGGCAAAGTTTGAGACAAAAGTGTGAACAGAATACAGTACAATGTTCTTAGGATTCTATTCACTTCCTGGGTCCTCCCTGCATGTCTGCATGGGTTTCCTCCCAAAGTCCAAAGACATGCAGGTTAGGCGCATTGATGATCCAAAAATTGTCCCTAGTGTGTGCGTGCATGTGTGTCCTGCTGTGGGCTGGTGCCCTGCCCGGGGATTTGTTCCTGCCTTGCGCCCTGTGTTGGTTGGGATTGGCTCCAGCAGACCCCCCTGTGACCCTGTGTCAGGATATAGTGGGTTGGATAATGGATAATGTTCTAAATAATACAAGGTTAAAAAAAAAAAACAGTAATCATTTAAGAGATGCAAATATTTCAATATAAGAGTTTGAGATGAGATTCATAGTCCTGCAGCCTGTAAGTCAATGTGTAGCAGTCACAGGGATGCCAGGATTCACACCATCCGAAGACAGCGATATGTTTATTTTAATGTGGGGACCCCAGGAACACACCCAGCCTTGACCTAGCATGCACACTGACACTGACAAATAACTCAATGAAAAAAGAATGAATCAAATAATGAAAATAACAATATTACAAAGATGCATAAGCAAAAGCCCTACCCAGTACCCTGATGGCGATATTTATGAACACTACACAGTAAACCAACACTAACAACATCCAACACAGTCCAATATAGCATGGGCAGATGAGGATGAACGTATGAAATGAAAATCCCTGTGAACAGCCCTTTGAAAGAAATGTAAAGTTTTGTCCTACCAGGTGTCAGTTCTAGTGTGAGGATTTGAAGTGATTAGGAGCACTCCCCAGACAAAGACATATCCAATCAACACGAAATGGATAAACATGCACACGAAAGCACACACATCCAGACGAATTTGTAATCCAAGGTAGTGTGCGACGAGTAGAAACAAAAACTGACATGATTAAGATTCCCATAGCACATTTTTGGCTCCTTTGTAAATAGTCCACCGGTTTAATATTCCAAGCAACCCCAGCACCTTCTTAATCCACCTAATAACATAAGCCTACATCTCCTCGCAGCCCTGGCTGTATATTTTAAGTAGTGCTGCTACAAATTTTGTACATTTGAGAGGACTGTAATTATTCTTAGTTTGAGGTGTTCTGGTTGCTGGCTTTTCAATCAGCATTAGTTATTACATTTTAGCTGAGTCATACAGTTCAGTTTTTAAATATCTGTTAATTTATAGATCAGTTAGTTTGAGCACTGATTAAAATTAGTCATCAGCATATTTTTCATCACCATACATTAATTTAAATCCAACTACACAACTGTAGCAGTTCCTTCATTAGAAGACATTAGATTATCATTAACACTGTCTGTATATTGTGAACAAGTGCAAAGACATACTGAAACTCTTTAAAAAGTTGTAACGAATAAGGTGAAATAAAAGCTATGACGTTGTTTTTGAAGTACTTTAGAAAGCAATGGTAAATGAGAAATTGATACAAGTGTTTTAAGCATTCCAACTTAACAGTAGAAGAGCTATTTTTTAAAATAGTTTCAGTATGCTTTAATCACTTTTAAGAACAGAAGCTACTGCATATAAAGCCTCTTCCCAAGACATTAATTACCTGGTAAATTTCACAACACATATTTTGAGTTTAAAACAATGACTACAGAATCTTTGTCTTAAATATAGGATATTGTAAATTAACAAAAATTTTCAAAATATTAAAAGCAATAATACTATTTTCAAATAATTTAATGATGATTTTAGCAAATTACGAAAATGGTAAATTTGCTGAAACTATCACACCAAATTTAAACTGGTGTTTTACCTTCAGTATATTTAATGTTTGTATGGGTTCATGAAAGTTTTCACTGCAACAGTATTTTGCAATTTACGTTTACCTTTTATAATTATCTTTGTAATGTGCAAGACATTTCTGCCTTTCACCAATTTCTTGATCCAGGTTTTCAAGCTTGGTTTTCAGTTCTTTAATGCAATTCTTTTTCTCTGCAACACTAGAAGATAAAACTTTGGGGAAAATAGCAGTAAGTTCACTGGTAGAAGCACCTCATTTTTTTTTTCTTTAAGAAGGGTACATGATCGAGATTGCGGTATTAAAAGTTAATGATGCCATCACACCCCCCAAAATTTATTCTACATAGTTATTTTCTGAATGTTATGCAAATGTAGATAAACTACATGAATGATTTAGACACTGCTTAACTACGAGTAGGCATAAAATATATACAGTCACCATATGTAGCACTGTTATGTTATATTCAGTTATTGCAATGTATTTACATTAAAGTAAAACTTACTTTCAATCTTCTGCTTTTCTTTATCTTTACAGGTCATTACTTCGTGTATCTGAAATGCTACAAATAAATATGAAAATCAAAATCAGTAAGAACTTTAAATAGCAAACTATATTCAAAAATTCAGAGTATACATATACTGTACATAAAAGATTTTAAAATTTAGTTGTTTGCATTCATCTGCTTTTCAGGGCCCACTTTTCTCAAGATTATTAGTCCTATGCCTGCACCAATGGATGCAACACTAGAATCTATTTTTTTGGAGTATTAGTTTTCTGCAAGGCAAAGTGACAAACGCATACATAATCTTACGTAAACTGTGATAATTTTCTGTCATTAATCAATCTGAAAGCATGCCTTTAGATGATGGGTAGAAATAAGTGTTCCAAGAGGAAACCCAACTATAGTATGGGAAACATCTCTGTCACACAAGAAAACCTATTTGAAAATATAACCTATGTTAAGCACTGTGGTGCAACGATTCCACCCATTTTGCTGCTGCTGCACGTTATGGCTTACAGTGGATTCAGAAAGTATTCAGACACTTCACTTTCTACACAGTTTGGTGTAGATGTAATTTTAAGTGATTAGTAACTTTTGCCAATCAATTTACATTCAATCCATAATGGCAAAATAAGAACATATTATCAGAAAGTTTGGCCAATGTATTAAAAATCAAAAAATGAATTCTCATTTATACAAGTACAGTATATTCAGTCCCTATACACTGAAACGCCCGAGGTCAAGTGCATCCTGTTTGCTTTAGTTATCCTTGAAATGTGTCTAGATTTGATTGGAGTGTACCTGTACAAAACTGAATTGACTGGACATAATTTACAAGAGGAAAAACCATGTGTATACAAGGCCCCACAATTCACACTGCATGTCATATTGTATAGCTAAAACTGTTAAAATATACATTTTGAAGAGAATAGACAGTCTATATCAATTTCATATTTAATGTGCCTCTCCATTATATCCACTGGAAAGGGCACTCACTTCCACAGCTGACCCTTCGCTTACAGAAATACTCTATAGTGTTTACAAAATGAACACTGGGCAACATTGAACTAAACCTAATTTAAAAAAAACACACCACACACAACCCCACACCACACTCTAGTGGTCACCTTTTTCTCCAATGTGCCCTATCCATTGGGAGGGACACCTGTTTCCACTGCCAGAGAACAGCGGTAGAAATGCCTATGCCCAGTCTGCGGCTTACAAAATGAATACAGGACAGCTAAAATTCTTCAAAATGCATTTTAAAATGTTGTAGAAAGTCTGTTAAATCACAATCCTGTTTACTGTGGCTTTCACTCATTTTCATGGCTGGAGCATAGCTGCATAAAATGCATGCCCACTTGCCTGATGGATACTGAAATAAGATTGTCCAGATTTAACATGATTAAAGGAAGTTTTCTGCATCACTTTCATGTCTGTGCTCCCCTGTCCCATCCATTCAAGGGCACACTTATTTCCTCAGCTAGGCCTTTGCCATAGAAATGCATGGCCCCCTGTCATCAGCTTTCAAAATGAACACTAGACAGCTAATGATTTAAAAAGTCTATGACTACAGTACACAAAATACTAACACTGAAGGCAGAGCAAAGCACATTGTTACTTGTTAAGCAAAAAATCTCATGGCGTTATACTTCAGAAGAATTCTTTGTGTTGTAACTTGTATTGACAGTTGTGTTCTCACAATCAAGGAGATGTCAGACTATTACCAAATGGAAATTTGCAGGAGATTCTGCTGCACACTGGGCTAGAATCTGTTGCTCTGCATTTAAAAAAAAAAAAAAAAAAAAAGGCACTGGGGTAATACCGGAGATCTTAAACCAAATGAAAAATAAAAAGGAAGGAAATAGCCCTTTTTAACCTCAAATCCCACTGCTTTAGGCATGGCACTCAATTAAGTTTGGAGGAAGATAATTAAAAATAAATTAATAAACCAAATCCATAAAAACACATGAACTTATTTCCTTGAGTGGTAAACCTGAGGGTTCACTCCATTTTCAATCAATTATTTCATTAAAAAGGTACCCATTGTAACCTTTTATGCACTATGAAGCACCTTGAACCTTTATGTTTGGGGAGGTGGTACCTGGCAAAGATCTGATGTATTCTTCATCAGCCCAAAAAACAAGATTTGCCACATATACAGTATACATATATACAGCAAACATTAACAGAAGCCTGTATTCCAGCGTTAAAAAAAACAAAATCCTAACATCTCCTCACATAATTCCCCAAGCTTCCAGGTCTCTGAAAATGAGGCAGAAAAGCATCAACATTTTATAATCTATAAACAACATTCTTTAGGAGATTTGTAGAGTTTTGAGTCAGCATTTATTGTGCAAGTCTTGTATCGGGGACACATTTTTACCATATTGCAAGCTGCCTCCATCTTTTTTTTTTATATAAAATTTAGGAATGATGTGCTATATAAAAACATTATGAGAACCTACAGTAACAACTGCATTTAATCTCTTTCAGAATTAGTCTGCAGTCAGGAGAAATCTAAGCATTTCAGTGTCCTTCACATCGTTGACTAAGGGACAAGTGCTGGCAATCAAATATTTTCCACCCAGAAACTTTATATTCTGAATTTCATAATTCTTGAGCTAAAACAAAGAAAGATTGTTTTAGGGTTACTACTAAAGAAGCTTTAAAATTTAAAAAATACATTTCTTGGGTCTGTGCCAGACAACAATTTTAAATATCCAGTAAGTTTACATCTGCAAAGGACATTCCTTCGTGGTTAGATATTTCAGTTCTAAAAATATGAAATGCACAAAAAGAAACACTGTTGTATTTTTAAAATGTAAAATTGACTGATTGTTGCAGGGTAACTCACTGGAACAGTCTAATTTGAAAACCATTAAAAAAACACATGCAATTATTCAATTTGAAGTTACAATAGTAAAAATGTATATTTTGATGAGCTAAACTTAGCAATGAATTCAAAAGAATTTTTTCCATTTCTATTCAATTGCAGAACAAAAACTACCTACTTTTTAGAATGGACACAAGATACCTGTATACTTCTATGTTTAACATAAGATTTTTTACACAATCTGTCCAAAGTGAAAAAATAATGCTCTCTTTTCCCACCTTGGAACAGTGGAGAGAACCACCTTCCTCTTCACCCAACTGGTAGCTGGGGCATTGAAATCACACAACCCCTAGGGAGTAACTAGGACTAGTATAAATGGAAGAAAAATCCTACCTCCTAGGCAATACCATTTGGAGAAAGCCACTCTTTCAAGCATCAATAAGATGTTCCTCACACTGTGTGCCCATTTCAATTAAACTGTTTTAGAAAGATATGGAAAAAGATGATCCACTGTGGCAACCCCTAACAGGAGCAACCAAAAGGAGTAAGCAATTAAGTAATACTCCGTGCTTTTTGCCATCTTTACAGCAAAGTCAGAGTTTTTAAATGATACACGCTTGCTTGGCTAAAATGCTTTATCAAGAAATAGTCTTCCTAGGAGTTTATGAAAGACATAACAAACCACTTATGGTTTAAGGAAAATCTCTCAATAAAAGTCTTACAGCAATAGCTTTTAAAAATTGCATACTTGCCTATTTGTTAGAACAAACTTTAAAAGTTGCCTATTTCCCATTTTCATTGGAATGAAAAGTTGCCCTCTTTGTGAAACCAGAATCATTAACTCTTCACCCATTCAGCCATTAAACAGGAAAGGTTAAGTTTTGCTAATGTTACATAATGCTTGCAGAATATTTAGAAGGCCCATTTGAATGTTATCTAAAAAATATCACCAGCTTTTATTATTTAAAAAGAAAAAAGTCTGTAGTTTTTTTTTTTAATTTTTTTAATATAACATCAAGTGTTAGTGGGTTATTGAATTGAAGTTTTTCCTATTTTAATTCATGGGAGCTTTAAAGCAAGTTAAGTTTCACTTGGGTGGCTGCAATGGCTCAGTTTCAATCTGGATACTGCTACTCCCAACTTCACAATTCATACTTCAGTCACTCCCTTACAAATTCTTCCCCAGCCACCAGTGCTACACCAAGCCATTCAACACTTTTCAGTTACAATAAAATGATCTAAAAAAATAATAATTTCATGAAATTAAAGCAACTGACTGTACTTTTACCACTTTAAAAGAGTCTATTCCTAACAAATTAAAACAAGAAAATGACTCCACATTTGCCACTTCAGTTATGAAGTCAACACACCTGGTGATGTTAGGCAAAAGGAATGGGCATAAGTGGCTCAAAAGCAGCAGTTACAGCAAGTGTTAGGTGCTTAGGCACTTTCACCACTGCCTGCTGTTCTCAAATTCCATCACATCATAATATAGGACACAGATGTTATAATTGATGCATTTAAATAATAAAAGAAGATTTATATTATAGATGCTTTTAACATGAGCCCTTTTAAGTTCTCATTATTTATATTTTGACTTTTTTGCTCGAGTTGCCTCTTCAAAAGCATCACTTTGAGTCATTAACAGTTCAAAACAGGTGGAAAATGTCATCCTTTAAACTAATGCATCACCTGAAAATTTATTTCTTCACAAAAACATGATTGTCAGTTGGCACAAACTGATGTTATCAAAGAGAGCAGTTCACACAGGAAAATAAGTGAATTAAAAAAATTGCCTGTGATTATGCAGACATTAAACGCAATTTAAAAAAAAAAAAAAAAAAAAGTAGCCATTAGACAGAAGGTGTGCGGGACCAGACCCAATTCCATACTTCTCAGCATGAAAGGCCAACTGAGTGTTGTGGGTCAGAGCAGGTCATCAGTGAATTACAGACTGGACTAAAATTTGGCTATGTTTACCTTTTCTCCCCATTAAAGGTGGAGCAAAAATGTAACGTGAACTTACTATTCCAAATGCGAAATGCTTTATATTTATACTATTATCAAAATCTTTACTTTCGATCGCATTTTGTTTCTAAAGGCTTCAGTGCTTATGCGTTATGCACCGTTACCTAAAAGATTCCTTAAAGGAATGTCCATCCATCCATTATCCAACCCGCTATATCCTAACACAGGGTCACGTGTAACCCTTCAAAATATAGCACCTCACAAAAGATCAAAAAGAAAGGATAGTCCAGGACACGTCACACTGTATGCATTACAAACAATAGACTCACTTTTTTTTTTTTTTTGTATTTTTATTAATTTTCATTGTAATCATTCCATACAAACAGATCAATTTATAACCCAACAAAATTGAAGACAAATCAAACCCCACCCCTGAGAAGGACAGCTTAGCTAAAGGAAAATTGCTTAAGGCTTTTTAATAAGGCAACATTAAACAAAGGAAAGGGAGAAGTAAATATATATGTAAATAAGAGATGGAGAAGGGAGTTAAATACGGTAATAGTTATTTCTCTTATTCTAAAATAATATTGATTAAATCCTGCCAGGTTTTGAAAAAATTTTGTACAGATCCTCTAACTGAGAATTAGATTTTTTCCAATTTCAAATAATATAAAACATCGGTTTCCCACTGACTTATAAGAGGAGAATTAGGATTCTTCCAATTTAACAAAATAAGTCTGCGTGCCAAAAGTGTGGTGAATGCAATCACCGTTTGCTTGTCCTTCTCCAATTCAAGTCCATCTGGAAGAACACCGAACACAGCTGTTAATGGGTTAGGAGGGATTGTGATACCAAGGCTGTCTGAAAGGCACTTAAAAATTTTTGTCCAAAATGATGTTAGTTTGGTGCAGGCCCAGAACATGTGACCCAGTGAGGCAGGAGCTTGGTTGCAGCGTTCGCAGGTTGGATCCTGCCCTGGAAACATTTGACAGTTTTAAGTGAGACAGATGAGCTCGATATATAATTTTTAGTTGAATAATTCTATGCTTTGCGCATATAGAACTTGAGTGAATTCTCTGCTTTGCTACCTTCCACTCCTTTTCTGATATATTGATTAAGAGATCTTCTTCCCAATGTCCTCTTGGATCTTTGAAAGGTAGGGACTCTAATAAGATTTTATATATTGCGGAAATAGTGTTTAATTCCTCGAAATTGAGCAGTATTTTTTCCAGCATTGTGGAGGGTGCAAGGTGGGGGAAATCGGGCAATTTCTGTTTAACAAAATTTCTAATTTGAAGATAGTAAAAGAAATGTGTAGCTGGGAGGTTGAATTTTGAACGTAATTGTTTAAAAGATGTAAATATGTTGTCTATATAAAGATCTCTGAGCATTTTAATCCCAAAACTTTTCCAGGTATTAAAAACTGGATATACTTGCGAAGGTTGAAAGAGGTGGTTCTCTTGCAGAGGTGCCACTGATAAAAGATTTTCCATCTTAAAATGCTTTCTAATTTGGTTCCATATTCTGAGTGAGTAAAGCACAATTGGGTTATTAGTATATTTGCGATAACTTGCATTTATTGGAGAGCAGAGCAGGGTTGATTCTTCTTTTTTTTCTTTTTTTTTTTAATCTTAATATCTTAACTTAAAAGCGCTGAAGATTATTTCAAGCTTAAATACTGTTAATGATAATATTTTCGGCAGATAGTATTAAGAATTTAGCTGCAAAAGATATCTCTGTTTTAATTCTCTAACGCCGCTGCAGGGTGGGGTTTGTTTTGTTTTGGACGTGCTCTGTCTCTTCGTATGTCAGAGGACTGGGACATCGCGAAGTGGGATCTAGCCTCATGTGGGGAGGCAAAATGGGGAGGTGGGGGGATAAAGGGGGGAGAGAAGGAGAGCAGGTTATATCTAATCTATTCTTGTAATCCTTATAATTATAAATATCAATGCAACAATAGGCTAAAATGCAATAACTCATGGGGAATCTTGAAACTAAGATTAAAACTGCCACATTACCAAATTAAAACTATAAAATGACATTAAAAACTCAGAATCAATGTCTCCATGATGGGACAGTTAACTTTGTGAGCTGGAATGTTAAAGGCCTGAATCACGAATTAAAGAGAAAGAAAGTATGCTCTCACCTAACAGGCTTAAACGCTAAAATAGTATTTTTACAGGAGACCCACTTACTAACCAAGGATCAGTTCAGACTACAAAAAGACTGGACTGGCCAAATGTTCCGTTCTAGCTTTATAAAGAAAACTAGAGGGGTGGGAATTCTCATACATAGAACAGTTCCATTTGTAGCATCAGATGTAGTATCGGACCCTGAAGGGAGATATGTGATGGTCATGGGCAACTTATATAACAGTAAAATGATTTTGATAAATGTTTATGCACCAAATGTTGATGATAAGGAATTCATGCAAAATCTATTTGCATCCATTCCCAATGTGAACACTCATAAAATTATAATGGCTGGGGACTTTAATTGTGTTTTAAATCCACTCTTAGATAGGACTCCTGTGACAGGGGGGACGACATCTAATACTGCAAAGATAATTACACAGTTTTTAAATGATCACAACTTATCAGACCCCTGGAGGTTTCTTAACCCAAACTCAAGAACAAATTCGTTCTACTCACCAGTGCATTATAGCTACTCAAGAATTGATTATTTTTTTTTATAGATAATAATTTCCTGCCTACAATTAAATCATGCAAATATGACAATTGTTATCTCTGACCATGTCCCTCTAGTCTTGGAGCTAAAATCATTAAGCCCCTCACACTCACCTCGTAGATGGCATCTTAACCCTCTTTTATTGGCAGACGAGAACTGCACAGAATTTATATCCAAACAAATCAGCTTCTTCCTAGAGACAAACACGTCCACAGAGGTTTCTGCAGGAACACTCTGGGAAACTCTAAAGGCCTTCTTAAGAGGACAGATTATTTCATATCTTTCCCACAGAAATAAATTAGAAACCAAGAAAGTGTCAGAGCTAAGAAGTGAAATTACTAGAATAGATGAAGAACAAGCCAGGCGTCCAAATGAAGTTCTCCACAGGAAACGGCAGGCCCTGCATACAGAACTTAACAACTAAAGAAACTGAACAACTTATTTATAAGTCTAGACAGCATTACTATGAACACAGAGAAAAAGCTAATAAGCTTTTAGCTCAACAAATTCACAAACAAGAAGTTCACAATGCAATACCAGTAATCACCAACAAGAATGGAGAAGAAATTATTGACCATAAAAATATAATGCACACATTTAGAGATTATTATAAGTCTTTATATTCTACTGAGCCCAAAGAAGACAACACACAATCTAATGCATTTCTGGATACATCACAGATACCACAAATAGATGCTTTAAGTGCTGAGGAACTGGATAAACCTCTAACACTAATAGAATTACTAGACGCTATAAAGTCACTACAAAGCGGGAAATCATCAGGCCCTGATGGTTACCCCGTAGAATTTTATAAGAAATTCTCCACTCAGCTAGCTCCCCTCTTATTGGCAACATTTACAGAAGCTAGAGACAACCAAATACTACCTCAAACATTTCGACAAGCATTAATCACCGTCTTTCCTAAACAAAATAAGGACTGGTTACAATGTGCATCATACAGACCAATTTCACTCCTGAATAATGATGTTAAGATACTCTCAAAAATCCTAGCTAGAAGGATGGAGAAAGTGCTGCCCTCGGTAATATCACAGGATCAAACTGGATTTATTAAAGGCCGACACCTATCTTCAAATCTCCGACGCTTGTTTAATGTTATATATTCACCAGCAAAGTCAAACACCCCAGAGATATTATCATTGGATGCAGAAAAAGCATTTGATATGATTGAATGGAATTACCTTTTCACTGCATTGGAGAAATTTGGGTTTGGCCCGAATATTTGTGCATGGATCAAACTACTGTATACCAATCCAGAAGCTTCAGTTTGTATTAATAACATTTGCTCAGACTACTTTAAACTAGAACGTGGTACCAGACAAGGATGTCCCTTGTCGCCACTGTTTGCAATTGCTATTGAACCACTGGCGGTTCACTGCCGAAATTCTTATCAGATAAAGGGGATTGTCAGAGAAGGACTGGAACAGAAAATTTCTCTATATACAGATGATATGGTCTTATATATATCAGACCCAGAAAACACTGTCCCTGCTGTTTTAACAGCACTAACAGAATTTCAACAGATATCTGGTCTTAGAATTAATCTGAATAAAAGTACAGTAATCCCTCCTCCATCACGGGGGTTGCGTTCCAGTGCCACCCGCGAAATAAGAAAATCCGCGAAGTAGAAACCATATGTTTATATGGTTATTTTTATATTGTCATGCTTGGGTCACAGATTTGCGCAGAAACACAGGAGGTTGTAGAGAGACAGGAACGTTATTCAAACACTGCAAACAAACATTTGTCTCTTTTTCAAAAGTTTAAACGTGCTCCATAACAAGACAGAGATGACAGTTCCGTCTCACAATTAAAAGAATGCAAACATATCTTCCTCTTCAAAGGAGTGCGCATCAGGAGCAGATCATGTCAGACAGATAGAGAAAAGCAAACAAATCAATAGGGCTGTTTGGCTTTTAAGTATGCGAAGCACTGCGGCACCTCACACCCCCTCTGTCAGGAGCAGAGAAAGAGAGATAGAGACAGTTTGTTTTTCAATCAAAAATCAATATGTGCCCTTCGAGCTTTTAAGTATGCGAAGCACCGTGCAGCATGTCATTTCAGGAAGCAGCTGCACAAAAGATAGCAACGTGAAGATAATCTTTCAGCATTTTTAGACGAGCGTTTGTATCGTCTAGGTGTGCGAACAGCCCCCCTGCTCAATCCCCCTACGTCAGGATCAGAGAAAGTCAGGGCGAGAGAGAGAGAGAGAGAAAAGTAAGCTGGGTAGCTTCTCAGCCATCTGCCAATAGCGTCCCTTGTATGAAATCAACTGGGCAAACCAACTGAGGAAGCATGTACCAGAAATTAAAAGACCCATTGTCTGCAGAAATCCGTGAACCAGCAAAAAATACGCGATATATATTTAAATATGCTTACATATAAAATCCGCGATGGAGTGAAGCCGCGAAAGGCGAAGCGCGATATAGCGAGGGATTACTGTATACTCTTTCCAGTGAATTCACAAGCATATAATATTAGACACCCTACCTTTTACCATAGCAGATCAGTTTAAATACCTAGGGGTAAATATCACAAGTAAACATAAAGCTCTTTATCAACAAAATTTTGGCGTCTGTATGGAAAAAATTAAGCAAGACTTGCATAGATGGTCAACCCTTCATCTCACTCTAGCCGGAAGAATTAACATTGTTAAGATGAATATCCTTCCTAAACTTCTCTTTTTATTTCAAAACATTCCAATATATATCAATAAATCGTTTTTTAAACAGTTAGATTCAACAATAACCTCATTCATTTGGAACTCAAAACACCCACGTATCTGAAGAGCGACCCTACAAAGACCTCAGGCAGAAGGTGGCATGGCTTTACCTAATTTTCAATTTTATTACTGGGCAGCAAACATACAAGCCATAAAAACCTGGACACAAATAAATGAACATACACAGGCTTGGTCTGCAATAGAAGTAAAATCCTGTAGTACTTCTTTATATTCCCTGCTCTGCTCTCCAATAGACTCACTTTTTGATTATGTTTCTTCTTACTCCTTGAGGACAAAATAACTGCCAGCCCATCTCTTTATCCTAAACAACTTCAGCCACTGACAGTCTTAAGTATTTCAAAAATTAAACAAAACATATTTAATGTTGCATTATAATCTTTAAGCATTTCCAACACCTTATGACTATTTAGCAGCTGGAGAGGTTATCAGGAACCTACAACATTTAAAAAAAAAAAACTATGCAAAGTTAAAGCAAAGTAAAGCAAAAGTGCAGTAGATATCAGTTAAGTTGGACACATCAGGATCTTCTGCAGCACTGGAGTCAGTTCACTTATATACAGTGGTGTGAAAAACTATTTGCCCCCTTCCTGATTTCTTATTCTTTTGCATGTTTGTCACACAAAATGTTTCTGATCATCAAATACATTTAACCATTAGTCAAATATAACACAAGTAAACACAAAATGCAGTTTGTAAATGGTGGTTTTTATTATTTAGGGAGAAAAAAAAATCCAAACCTACATGGCCCTGTGTGAAAAAGTAATTGCCCCCTGAACCTAATAACTGGTTGGGCCACCCTTAGCAGCAATAACTGCAATCAAGCGTTTGCGATAACTTGCAATGAGTCTTTTACAGCGCTCTGGAGGAATTTTGGCCCACTCATCTTTGCAAAATTGTTGTAATTCAGCTTTATTTGAGGATTTTCTAGCATGAACCGCCTTTTTAAGGTCATGCCATAGCATCTCAATTGGATTCAGGTCAGGACTTTGACTAGGCCACTCCAAAGTCTTCATTTTGTTTTTCTTCAGCCATTCAGAGGTGGATTTGCTGGTGTGTTTTGGGTCATTGTCCTGTTGCAGCACCCAAGATCGCTTCAGCTTGAGTTGACGAACAGATGGCCGGACATTCTCCTTCAGGATTTTTTGGTAGACAGTAGAATTCATGGTTCCATCTATCACAGCAAGCCTTCCAGGTCCTGAAGCAGCAAAACAACCCCAGACCATCACACTACCACCACCATATTTTACTGTTGGTATGATGTTCTTTTTCTGAAATGCTGTGCTCCTTTTACGCCAGATGTAACGGGACATTTGCCTTCCAAAAAGTTCAACTTTTGTCTCATCAGTCCACAAGGTATTTTCCCAAAAGTCTTGGCAATCATTGAGATGTTTCTTAGCAAAACTGAGACGAGCCCTAATGTTCTTTTTGCTTAACAGTGGTTTGCGTCTTGGACATCTGCCATGCAGGCCGTTTTTGCCCAGTCTCTTTCTTATGGTGGAGTCGTGAACACTGACCTTAATTGAGGCAAGTGAGGCCTGCAGTTCTTTAGACGTTGTCCTGGGGTCTTTTGTGACCTCTCGGATGAGTCGTCTCTGCGCTCTTGGGGTAATTTTGGTCGGCCGGCCACTCCTGGGAAGGTTCACCACTGTTCCATGTTTTTGCCATTTGTGGATAATGGCTCTCACTGTGGTTCGCTGGAGTCCCAAAGCTTTAGAAATGGCTTTATAACCTTTACCAGACTGATAGATCTCAATTACTTCTGTTCTCATTTGTTCCTGAATTTCTTTGGATCTTGGCATGATGTCTAGCTTTTGAGGTGCTTTTGGTCTACTTCTCTGTGTCAGGCAGCTCCTATTTAAGTGATTTCTTGATTGAAACAGGTGTGGCAGTAATCAGACCTGGGGGTGGCTACGGAAATTGAACTCAGGTGTGATACACCACAGTTAGGTTATTTTTTAACAAGGGGGCAATTACTTTTTCACACAGGGCCATGTAGGTTTGGATTTTTTTTCTCCCTAAATAATAAAAACCATCATTTAAAAACTGCATTTTGTGTTTACTTGTGTTATATTTGACTAATGGTTAAATGTGTTTGATGATCAGAAACATTTTGTGTGACAAACATGCAAAAGAATAAGAAATCAGGAAGGGGGAAAATAGTTTTTCACACCACTGTATATAAAAAAAAAATTTAAAAAATTAAAACACAAACGCACACAACCATACAGGACTAAAAATAGAACTTCTTACTCCAACAGTTGCAGACAATAAAAATGCAACACAGGTGAAATTAACATGTTTTAAGCAAAAGGCATCAAGTCAGCAGCCATCTTTCAGTATGTGTGAAATTGTCAGTTAGTGGAGGTAGTATAAGTATATATCAATAAAAGCAAAATATGGCAGTTTTTGTATTGTCTTATATAATAAAGGAAACCAGCATTTCCTTGGTGTGATATATGCTTAATAACTATCAAAAGGTAGCAGTGTCTCTTTAACAGCTCAGATTCAAGGAAGAATCAACAGAATAACACTTGTACTGCTTGAGAAGAGTTAATATGTTCTTAGTAAAACTGTTGAGCCAAACGCCTGGAGCAACATTGGGGGGGGGGGGGGGGGGGGGGGGGGGGGTTGGTTAGGGCAGTTGATGGTCTGTCATAAAATGAATTGTGGAGGGTTCTGTTTATGAAACACAAGGCTGATTGCGGGGGGGGAATAAAATGCATCAGTATTGCATGTTTAGAGTAACGATGAAATTACAGGAATGGCAAATAAAAAATACACACTGTTCTTTAATCTTTCAATGTTACCTTTCTCCTTCAAATACACCTTTTTACAATATATCTGAATTATATTCACATAATGCCATTCAGTCTGGCTAAGGACATACTGTATGCATGTACAGGTACTAAACAGCACCTGACTTTGCGTTCAAGCTTTGGTAGAGTATATCCAATGTCCTGCAGTTGCATCTGACAAATGTACCAGTTTTACATATATAAAAAGAGCAGAATACCCTCACCATGTCAGGGATGACATGCTCCCTCAAGCGGAAGAGTTTAAAGTATCTCAGGGTCTAGCTCATGAGTGTGGGAAGAAGGGATAGGGAGATGAACAAGTGGATCAGAGCAGCATCTGCAGTCATTGTACCAGTCAGTATTAATAATTGGGGGGTAGAGATGTTAGAGGGGGATGGTTATGGGATGAAGAGCCAAGCCGAAAGGCAGAGCATTTGATTAACCTGATAATCTATGGTAGTGACCAAAATAACTAGATCACGGATGGAAGCGACAGAAAGGAGTTTGAAGGGTGACTGGGCTCAGACTTAGATAAAGGGAGGTGCACAGACATTAGGGAAAAGCTCAAAATAGAGCCATTCCTTCACATTGAAAGGGGCCAGTTGTGGTGATGTGGGAATCTGATGCCTCTTGGATGCCTTTTGGGCATGTCCAAATGGGAGCAGTCCTAGGGTCAGACTCTGGACAAGCTGGAGAGATTAAATCTCACCGTTGGCCTGGGAATTGTGCAGTACGAGGTTTCAAAATTTCCCACTTAAAAGCACTGGCGAATTTGCTAACACCTCCACCTTAAAAATGTAGACGTGTTCTGTGCAACTTCAACTAGGAATTTATGGTGCCAATTTTCTCTTGAGAGCGGTAGCTTGAACTTGTCTGTTTTGCATATTTACTCTTACTAAACTGAGAGCCACTTGGATGCCAAATGCAAGCGAGTCTGACACTAGGTAGAACACGTGAAAACAGTAGCGCCCTTCCCTGCTGCTTTAGGCAAGTTAACTAATGTACAAAAATACAGTTTTTCCAACATGACATTACACTTAAGGCTAAAGAAACCAAATATGGATAGATGGAATAAGACTCCAAACTCAAAAGTAATTACTTTTTGGATAATTGTTTTCATTACAGAAACTACCTGAAAAGTCGCGAGTTTGATCAAGGTCAAGCAAATACATTGTCCAAATACAATGAGAGTATCATTGAAGGAGCGAGAAACCTAGAGTTCTTATGTAAAGGTTCGTTTCGAACTGAACGAAGTCGGTGAACGATGTTAACTCACTGTTTTGTCCACACAGGCTCAAATGTCAGGGATGGACAAAAATATCAGCAGTCTGACACAGGTAACCGCTAGCAATTCTCCGAATTAGATAGAAGCCTTCGATGCCTTACCAGGTGGCTACTGAATTAACCGACTGTGTGCTAGTGAAGTGCTGGCTGCGGGTACAGGTTTGAGCGAAGTTTCTACAAACATTAACTGTGAATACTGGTGTTCAACGTTTGCGATGCACGTCTTTTAACGACGTACGTACAATTCCTACCACAAAGCCCCGAATTACTTAGAATATACGATAGGAATGCAAATGTACCGCCATCAGAATTGTGAAAAGTGGTACAAAAAAACCCGCGGCATCCCGTTTAATGATAACAAAATAAAGACTTTATTACCAAGTTGAAGTAACAGCTTATCTGTATCTTCCAGGCGGAGATACTCATCATCCATGTCGAATTTGGGCTTCTTATTTTTTCTCGGGTGTAAAATACGTTCGTTACAGTGCTTTCATAGTAAATAAATACTACGACTTCACGAGGTTTTGTCACGTTTACATTATTCATTACGGCGTAAGCAAACACAGCATAATACACGACACCTGCTGCGATTCTCCAGCAAAACGCCCGCCATAGTTTGGAAGACGCAGAGAGTAACTTCCGGAGTGAGATTGTCCGATGCCTGACTATGATTGGCCTGTGAATCACTTTGCTTATTTTTGAGGCGGGACCTAACTGCCTTTGATTACAATGTTGCATTTTAAACTAATGTGTAACGTTTGTTTCTTTCCCGATGAAGAAAATGAAAAGAGTTTATAGAAATAGGAAGATTCCAGTTTTAGTTGAGAATCGGGAGGTGACATTTATTGATCGGCAAAAAGCAGATTGTATTGCAAATTAATTTTCTAAAGTGCATAAATTGAAGAGTCTAGGGTACGTATTTATGAGATGGAAGTGGCAAATGTGCATGAGAAACGTGGATATTTGTGGAAGGAAAACAACATTTGAAATTGTGATAGGTTATGATTTTATTATGTTTGTGTTAAATTTACCAATAAATGGTTTGAGATGTTCAGCCTCTGGCTAAGATATGACCTGTATCAAAAATTAAGCATAGGCCTAAGCAAATACCAGAATGGTTTATAAATGTTATAGGAATTGTATAATGTTATTTGGAGTCAAGAAACACTTTCAGGGGATCGGAAAAAGCTGCCTATTTTAAAGCAAGACAAAGACCATTTCAAAGCCAGTAGCTATTTACAGTATCTCTTGTTCTCACATATACGTTATGTAAGGTAATAGAAATTGTAGATAGGTTAAAATATTATTTGGAGAAGCATCAATTAATAAGTGGGTTTAGAAAAGGTAGATTAACATATGATGGTCTAATAATGTTTGGGAATGATATTCAAAAGGCTACAAATTATTTAATATTAGAAAGTGAAGAAGCCTGTAGTGATGGTGTCCTTGGATATTGGAAAGGCATGTGATACATTGTGAGGGGTGGAGATGTTGATTTAACTGAGTAGCCTGGGCATAGGTGGAAGGATGTATATAATTGGATGTCACGTTTTTTATTCAGGTATTCATTTAGAGTAAGATTAAAAGGAAAACTGCGTTCTGAGTTTGAAACTAATAATGGAACTCCTCTAGGTAGTGTTGTAAGACCTGTTTTATTTATTTTGATATTTTGATAATAAATAGTAATTTTAAGAGAATTGGACTAGAGTTTGGTTTGGCATTGAGTCCGGATGATGGAGTATTATGGAAAAGGGATAATAATATTAACCATGTGATTTAGTCAATGCAAAAGGCCTTGAAAGTTGTGGAAGAAATGTGTTAAGTTAGTGTTTTAAGTTTTCCATTTCTAAATCAAAATATTTGTTTTTTTACACAGAAGAGGATTACTGATGACTGCCTTGTTTTATGTGGACAATCACTATCTAGAGTTCCGCTGTCCAAATACTTGGTACTAGCCAACCCGCTGCGCCGCATAATCAGGCCGCTTTTTTAATGATTTTTAAGCACAGGGAAAAAATTAACATTTGAAAAATCCGGAGGAGAGGGGAAGGACGCCCATTACGCCCCATCCGTCATGCTAGTCTGCTGATTTCTCGTTCAGTAACCTGTGAGTGGGCGGCACGGTGGCGCAGTGGTAGTGCTGCTGCCTCGCAGTTAGGAGACCCGGGTTCGCTTCCCGGGTCCTCCCTGTGTGGAGTTTGCATGTTCTCCCCGTGTCTGCGTGGGTTTCCTCCAGGCGCTCCGGTTTCCTCCCACAGTCCAAAGACATGCAGGTTAGGTGGATTGGTGATTGTAAATTGGCCCTAGTGTGTGCTTGGTGTGTGGGTGTGTTTGTGTGTGTCCTGCGGTGGGTTGGCACCCTGCCCAGGATTGGTTCCTGCCTTGTGCCCTGTGTTGGCTGGGATTGGCTCCAGCAGACCCCCGTGACCCTGTGTTCGGATTCAGCGGGTTGGAAAATGGATGGATGGATAACCTGTGAGTAGTGATAGGCGGGGTGAAGCCTCGCGAAAACATCAACAAGTTTGAAGCAATTGAGTCGGAAGACTTATCAAAGCTTCGAAGCATTTGACACTCACCTCTCTCGTGACACCTCCTGGTCATTTTCATTAACGTTACAGAAACTTATGATACACTTCAATGACGTCTGTTAAAAGTCGTATTGCTTTTATTTTTTCGTAGCTAACGCCGACAGGCAGAATGCACTATACGATAGCAAGAGTTAAACAAAATAAGACGCCTCACCTCGTGCATTCCCGGCTCTTTCAATTAGTATTTACTTTTGCACTGTATCATTATAATCGCTCCTGTTATTAGTATTATAATTAACCCTGATCTTTTCTTGAGATCACATTTAATAGCCTTAAATGTTTTCTTTGCTCTGTCTTAATTAAAATGGAGTAGACAGAAAATAAAGGTTTATCCCTGTACTTTGCCATGATATAGGTAAGCACATTTGAGAAAGAAAATGTGAAATCCTTAAATCACAGATGTCATTATTCGATCAAGTATTAAAATCTGCAGTGCTTCGAAAGCTCGACACAATGTCGAAACCTGAGTATCGAGCGGCCCATCACTACCTGTGAGTCACGTAGAGTTTTCATTGTTGTTTGCGATTCTGGCCGCTTTTCGCGTACTGAGTTGTTCCGGAGTCACAGTTGAGAAACAGTTTTTTAATGTCTTTTAAGCACAGGGGAAAAAATGAACATGTGGCCCGGTGCATTCTTTAACTGCCTTGTGGCGCTGTAGTAGTACGGATGCTTTGCAGTAAGGAGACAGTGGAAGATTGTGGGTTCGCTTCGCGGTTCCTCCCTGTGTGGATAGCAAATTATCCGCAGCAAACAAACTGTTTTACACGCTGCAAACCAATCCGCGCCGCTTTTTCAATGTTTTTTAAGCAGAGGGAAAAAAATGAACATTTGCAAAATCCGTAACGCTGCTTTCAGTAAGTACAATGCACATGCGTTTAATTTGTCAGCCACTTTTTGCCAGCTGTCTTTTCTGGTTTGGGCCGCTTTTGCAGTGTTACCTCTTGTGTATATTATATCTTGAAATCCTTCGAGTTGCTAATTAACTAACTAACACCCACCCCCTCAGCTTGTGTGAAAAAAATGCGCCCGTTCTTTCATCATTTTGTTGCAGCCTATCAAAGACTTGCTGATCATGTTTTGTAGACTCAATATATATTGGCTTTTCACTCAGCGCGAGGGCGCGCATTCATCTCGGATTATTACATCTTGCTAGACTAATCTGCTACACGGCTGCGTTTGAAAAACCGACTTATCCCGGATGAGTTTCACCGGCATTAATTATTAGGAATCTGGTTGGAACAAAACCCTGCAGCCACAGGGGTTCACCAGGACCGAGTTTGGCAAACACTGCTGAACAGAGACGAAACCGACTCAGGTGAGGAGTGGGGGCGGGCAAAGTTGTTGCAGCTATTGATTATTCAGTGTTGTTTGCCTGGGTGTCTGATCTGCTCAACAGGATTATAAATAAAAGGAAAACAATGTGAAGGCAATGTCACAGGTGATCCTGTGGTATAGCGGGTCCACAGCTCCCCTTCAAAAGCCCATTTTTAAATAAATAATCATCGCACTCACAGTGTAGCGAGGGGCGTGGAAGTGTGGCTGAAACGGTTTCCGGGTAGACTCGTGCTTCGGGCATTTCTTCCCTGTGCAATGTGTGAGCGAGTGAGGAGAGAGAGAGAAAGCCGGTACGTTAGAGTGAGCGAGAGCAGGCTCGAAGGCAATGTGTTCCTGTGGTATAGCGGGTCCATAGCTCACCTTCAAAAGGCCATTTTTAATCAGGCGACTGACAGTAGTGGAGTTAGGCACAGAGAAGGTCAGCTGCAGAGAGAGCGTCTCGACTGTTGCAGGGCCTGAAGCAGGTGAGACGCTAATGAAAAAGAGGCACAGGGCTTATTGGTTTTTAAAGACATCTTCCTTCATTGTGTTTTAACTTCAGTTTTAAAGGATTGCGTGGCTCTCTCTTGCGCTGCCTGTGTGTGCGCTTGTCTCTCTCTGGCGTTGCCTCTGTGTGTGTGCGCGGCTGTCTCTCTCGCGCTGCCTGTGTATGCCTCTGTCCCTCTCTGGCATTGCCTCTGTGTGTGTGTGTGTGTGTGTGTGTGTGTGTGCGTGCCTGCCTCTGTCTCTCTGGCGCTGCCTCTGTGTGTGCGCTTATGTCGCTGCCTGTGTGTGCGCGTGGCTCTCTCTTGCGCTGCCTGTGTGTGCGCTTGTCTCTCTCTGGCGTTGCCTCTGTGTGTGTGCGCGGCTGTCTCTCTCGCGCTGCCTGTGTATGCCTCTGTCTCTCTCTGGCATTGCCTCTGTGTGTGTGTGTGTGTGTGTGTGTGTGTGTGTGCCTGCCTCTGTCTCTCTGGCGCTGCCTCTGTGTGTGCCTATGTCGCTGCCTGTGTGTGCGCGTGGCTCTCTCTCTCGCGCTGCCTGTGTGTGCCTCTGTCTCTCTCTGGCGCTGCCTCTGTGTGAACCAAGATTCCACTGAGGTTGACTAATGAAAAGTCAACGTGGCTCAGAGCTGCAAGTGGACTGTGGCACAGACAAACAGAAATGACGGCATGTTTTTCGAGGCGTCGCGTCCGAGTTGGTGGGCGTGGCTGTGATTTTTTCGTCGTATCCAATGGTCTAAGAGTTGGTGGGTGTGGCTCCTTCCTGCGTGCGCCATTGGCGTCTTACTTGTCGGCGGTTTAGTGAATCCATGCCCCTTCCGGCGTGCTTTCCATGGTTGGCTACTTGTCTTCTGGCTTAGTGAATTATATATATAGATATATATAGATTGTGGATTGTGGATGGGTAATAGACTTACTTGCTTGACATATGTTAAATATGTGGAACATTAATGCAAAAAAGGTTATTCATTTTATACATTCCTTAGCTGGGTTCAATTTGGACGCATCTAGGTTTAATTTGACAGTAAATATGGCTTTATTTCAGTTTATTCTGGATTTGTAGTTTATGGTTAAGATATTAGCTCTGTTTTAAATTGGTGAAATGTAGTGCAGTCCAGTGCTTTCAGCATTTGTTGTGGAGCTTCCAGGTTCTCTCCTGTGGAGGCATTAGGGGCTGTAATGGGAGACATGATAGACAGATAAAACTTTATTTGTGCCCAAGGAGAAATGTGGCTTTTTACAAAAGCTCATTGAATAAATAGATAGACAGATAGATAGATAAAAATATGCAGTATACACGCACACACCAGAATGAGTAAAAAGGAAGAAAATTAGAAAGAAAATTTTTGACTTGACAGCCACATTGAGACATTCCACCTTTTAAATGCCTTTAAATTTAAGAAGAAAAAAAGCAAGTCTTAACATCCATCCATCATATTGGATGAATTTAAAAGAATAGTTTTGGATGTATAGTGAAAAAGTAGGGAAAAGAATATGAAATTGATAATATTCCAATTAGCCAAACTGTGGTCTGGTCAGGAGTCTCAACATGGAAAATTCATGAACCTGTAGTTAACATTGAACTTCTAGAGAACATTGAAAACGCAGGGTGAAAGGGTGTGTGCATCAAAGAATGTTGGAGGGTTTGTGGCTGAGCTATCATTCATTTTTGCAAATATATACAGATGGTTTTAAGAACATATTAACTAACTGTGTGAGTTCAGCGGTCTTTGTTTTGTCTGGCTAAATTTATAGAAATAGCGTAATTACTTGGCTACAGTGGATTAAAGAAGTAAACTGAAAAAAGCCAATTATATGTACAGATTCTGCATCTGTATTAAAAAGTTTGAAATTGCTTTGTTCTTGTAGGCAGGATTTACTAATGCAAGTATTTTGTATAAATTTGTAAGAATGGGAATAGATTCAATTTTGTCAGGCCCCATCTCACACAGGAGTATGTGGAAATGAAAGGGCTGATGAAATATCAAAACAAGCACTTAAAATTTGGAAGTGGATATAGCATTCATAATTTTGAAGGTAGGAATTAGGAAATGGCAGGACGTGTGGAACAGATGTACACTTGAAAGGTGGTATTATGGGCTGTGTAAATCTTTTCAGGTTAATAACTTTACAGGAAGATTCAGAAATGAAGAAGTGTGGATGGCACAGCTCAAGTCTGGTCATACTAGTTTAAATTTTACTTTGAAAATCATTGGAAATCATATGGATGGTCTGTGCGAAAAGTATATGATTCCAGAAGTAGTAGTATATGTGATAACAGAATGTAGTAAATAAACCATAGAGCAAGAGATGATGTTCAGAAAAATAAAGGGAAGACCAGGGGCCTCATGTATAATGCCATGTGTAGAATTCACACTAAAACATGGCATACAGACAAAACTGGAATTGTGTGTATGCACAAAAAAAACAAGATGCATAAAACGGTGTATGCCAAGTTCCATGCACTTCCTCTTTATAAATCCCAATAAATGTGAAATTTAACGCACATGCACACACCTACAGCCCTGCACCGACTCCTCTCAGAATTTCACATCTCTCTATTATAAAAAAAAATTCTCACAGAGACACTTTCACATCCTGCGAGATGAGTGTTTGTGCCAAAAGATTTAACCACACCCGGAACCAGAAATAAATCAAAGAGTAGATGACAAAGTAGAAAGTTGTAAAGAATTCAAAAACATTGGCACGGTACACATGCAGAGCAGGTTAGAGATAATGGAAGTACGAAAATTCGAAAGTCTTAAAAAAAGGATAGTAAAGATTGCATTAGCACAAACAAATGGAAATTATTACTCTGTGAAATAACGGAACAGTGAAAAGAGATCAAATATATTGTTCGAATTTAAACTTTAAGTCGGAGTTGTAGATCGTCTAATTCGTGTTGCCTTCAGGGAAAAAAAAGTGTTTCTTTCCAATGAAGAGGCTTATTTGCAAGAATTAAAAGATTTGTTGTTTGGTGAAAGTGAAATCCCACGAGAGAAATCATTTCTCATTTGTGTGAATGCTATTGTCAGACACATTTCTTGTATAGAGAAAGAAACAATATTCACTCATGGGCAGTTATACATTGCTTTGGCACGATGTAATTCCAAACACGGAATCAAAATTCAATGCGATATTGATGAAAAGGTAAAAGTGAAAAGAGATCGAATATACAGTATGGACATAGGTGATATGACAAAAGTGCAGCTGATCGAGCAAAGAGGAGGTTAAAAAAAAAACTGGATTTGTTTTCCATTCCCCTCATATTTGAATATGCAAATCAATATAAATAGCCCTTTACGTTCAGTGGGTTGTTAAAAGACAATGGCAAAAGCACATGGAAAAAAAAGAATTTCAGTGAATGCGAAGTGGAGGCAAGGAAAAACATAAAATTTGTTAGCTTAAACAGTGGTAAAAGCAACAAAAGTAAAGTGATACAGAATAGCGGGGACACTCAAAAGTTCAAGTTCAGAAAGTCACACAGTGCCCAAAATAAAAAGCGGTCAGAAGTGAAAAGGCAAGTTGCAGCCCATCACCATTCTGTTTCAGATAATATTACACATGCTGACCCTATGCCGAAAACACAGATTCACATGGTGATGGTGCTGCAGTGCTGAGTACATCTTCAGAAGCTGGCTGCACACACACCTCTGCCTCTGAAATCACTGGGCGACCATCTGGCTGTGTGCTGATGGATGCTGTTCTGAAGTCACAAAATGCAATAGTGGATGCTGTAAGAGATGTGGCCAATAAAGTAAGCAATATAAGGGCTTGCTATGTGACATTGACCACAAATTAAATGAATTGGTTAAAAAATACATACTGCATCTGATTACCTGTTTTTACGTTCTTTTAATTACATTCAAATGTAGTTGTAACACTGTCCGATTTGGCTGATCATTTGGTGGGTCAGGGTCAGGTTCATCATACCGCATCTGTTCAGGTATAGCAAGGCACAATTTTGTGCCACATAATACAGCACACTATATGCTTGCACAATGTGACACCCTTTTGGTAGACTATATAGCAGCACATTAATATAGTGGAAATGCTTTCTGTTTACATAAGCAAATTATTTCTCTGAAAGTGACTTTTTATAGTGTAGAGAACTGATTTAAAAAAATTCCAAGAGAACAATTGTACAGAATATTTTATCAGCAGTGACCAAATTTAATTCAAGTAAGATTTTTATACTAGTCTGTGCATAAAAACAAGCACAAGCTTTTCAAAAAAGTTTCACTTTTCGGCATATATTTGATTAAAATGCAGTTTACTTTAAAAAGCAGTTATCACTTCTGAGTCACATCTTCAGGACACTAGGCTTTGTCCCTATGTGTGAGAATTTTGCACATTTTTCCATTGTGTGTGAAGGTTTTCAACTAACACTGTGGCTTTCCTACAAAACCCATGTGTCAGGTTTACCTGTGTGAGTGTGGATGTGTGCGTGAGTGTACTCTGGTGATGGACTGACATCCCATCTAAGATTTGTTCCTGTAAATTGAAGCTGCTGACGCCAATTTATTCAGCTAACATTAGTCTTGGATTGCAAAACTTAAAAACAATGTAATTTAACAAATGGATTTTTAATTTAGCAAAAAATGCATTAAAGGAACGTACCTTTTGATTAGATTATTATGTTTTATTGGATTAAATTAGTTACTGTCATCCAGAAAAGACTGATATTGTCCAAATATTTGCTTAGTGATCTGTATCTGCTGCACAGTGTCATTACATCATGTGTTGTACCATTGCTGCATTTTTTAATGTTTCTCTACCTGAAAGACTATCGTACCGGCTCTTAACACTTCAGTTATTTATGCACTATATATAAAATTGGAAGGATTTATTTGTGATAAAGAATTGTATTAATCAGATATAGAGTACTTACTATTTTATGATACATACAAATTTAAAAGAATAACTTTGGATAAATAATTCAATACATAAAATCTGCCTATACTGTGTTTAATTGTTTGACCAATTGGATTGCTTTGACAAACTGAATAGATATTGGTATATTTAATTTTATTGTACTTATTTTCATGTTGTACGATACAAAAATGTGCTTAAATATTTTTATTTTGAAAGCAATATGTGGGCTTGGATTATTTTTTGTATTTTTATAAAAAGTGAGCATAAGTTGTTAATTTTACTGATAAAGTAGATAAAGACTGCCTATAAATGATTATTGTAATTATGGCAAGATTAATTTTTAGCAGAGAAACTAACTTACATTTTCTTCTTGCAGCAATTTGGAGTTTTTTGTTGCACACATTTGTTCCAAATATATCTCAAATGCAGTGCTACTGCAGATATTATTTAATGATATCATCTATTAATGAGAAAGCATGATGTGTTGTTTAACTTGTAGAAACAAGTCAAATAACACATTCAGCAGCTGTTCAAAACAAATTATGGAAGAATGCACCTAATATAAAGTTAATTTAGCCATAACGTAAAGTTTTCCTCCTTTTGTTCAAAATTGCTTGTGCTGTCTAGTGTTAATTAGAACATTATTGTATATTGTAATCAGGGAATTCATTTATGGATGCCTTCTGTTACTTCTGAGGTAGCATTGCTAACACTCTGGGTTGGATTTATCTATAGCAGTACAAATTAGCATTCACTCATCAAAACAATCCCCAAAATTAATAAAAAGTAATAAATCAGACAGATGTGATCCAACTAAATATGTTATGTTTGAATGACAGTATAAACATATTTATTACAGTAGTTATTTATTTAACCTGTCAGCCTGCCAGGTAGCTTACAGTGATGGTAACAACACCATCATAATGTAACAGTGCAGACCCACAGTACCTTCTTGCTATGCAGTACCTTCTGATACCCTGTGATGATAAGGAAGTGTAAATGGGAATAGTACAAGTAAAATTCAAGGCTAACACTAAAATTGCCAGAGAACTGGCTGAAATGTGGCTATCCAATGAAAACGCCATTAACAGACATTTGGACATGAACCCAGCATATGCAGGCTTGAAAAGAAGAACATGCACATAATAAATAAGACTTTATTACCAACACCCTCCAAACCCCACATTAACCCCTGCCCCCCTGACACATCCACCAACCCTCCCCTTCTTATATATATATAGTGGCCATTAGCTGCCCAAACCCTGACACAGACAGACGCAGACACAAGTTCAGCACACATACTTTTATTTTTTATTTTTTCCCGTGGGAAATGCCTTCCTCCATTTCCTACCTGTACAGTAAAGTTCAAACACAAGCACAAAACACAATTTACTACTTCTTCTTCTTACTTTCTATCTGTCTTTCTCTTTGCCTCCATTCCTCCTCCAGCAAGCTTTGACCACCTCCTCCCGTCTCAGGCTCCCGGGGTAGTGGCAACTGGCTCCTTTTATAGGACACCCGGAAGCACTGCAGATGTCCAATGACCTTCTTCTGGCAGCACTTCCGGGTGTGACGGAAGTGCTGCCACACAGGGCTCAACAGTTCCTTAACTGCCCCGTGGCCGCACCTGCGGAACCCAGCAGGGCTGCTCCAAGGAATCCTGTGGGAGCCCAAGGTATCGCTGCAATCCAGGAGGGCTGCCATCTAACGCTCTGGGGGAGGTAATGGCCTGAATAAGATCTCTCCCCGAGTCCTTTCACTGTCAAGAGGTCTGGCCAAATAAGGGCCTTGGCCGTCCGCTACTGTAAGTGCCACATGGGATGGATGGGCATCCCGACAAGAGGAGGGTTTGGTTCCTTATCCAGATGGGAGGCTCCTGGAGGACAGATAGACATCTCCATCAAAGGAGAGAAAGGTGCCTGATTTGAAAAGTTCTTCTCAGGAGGATGGATGGACATCCTGACCGGAAAAAAAGATTCCTTACTCTGGCAGGAAGCCCCAGGCAGATGCACAGGCGTCCTGAACCGTCCATTCTAGGACCCTCCCAGACCACAATGAAAGGGAAGGACAGGGAATAATTTTCTTTGGAGGGTGTTTATTCCCCCCTGTTGCTAGATGGCAGCAGCCCTCGACACCGGTGCCCATTCGGCAACCAGCAGGGAATGTTGGGAATTGTAATCTGGCAGCTCAGCCCTGCTGGGGTCTGTGGGTGCTGCAAGAGGGCGCTGCAGGGAGATATACTGCTTGCTATGCGGGACTTCTGTATGACCAAGAAGTGCTTCCAGCAGGCAACAACCCTGGCACCGGAAGTACTCCCAGGTCCTCAATTAAAGGGACCACACTTCCTTGTCCAGGCAAGTCGGAGTTGGGATGAAGACGAGCAATGCTCAGCTGGAGGAGGACATTGTGATGGAGAGAGAGGAGGTGAATTAGAGGAGAGATAACTGTTTTTTGTGCTTCATTTGTGATGCATTGTAATAAAACATCCATTTATTTGAACCCAGGACTGGCTTGGTGTATTTGTGTTGGGGTTTGGAGCTCTCTGAGTTCCCCAAGCTTTCATTATATACTATATATATACTAGGGCGTTCCCCCCTGCTCGCTTCGCTCACCAACCCCCTGGCCTGCGCTATGTGCCAGCCACTTCGCGTCTCTGCTACTCTCGTTGTGAATAGGGGGGCTTAACGCATCCCAAGGAGACACAATCTCTCCTCTGAAACCCCCTCTTAAACAGTGATACAATGGGAAACAAATACAATTTTTATTTTTTACTTCCTCTTTCCTCGATCAGCTGCTGGATTGCTGCTGCTGCAGTGCCGTGTGATCTGTATCTCACGCGGCGCTTCGAACATTTAAAAGCCTGTACTGCAGCTGTCCTACTCCTTGTCTTTTATTTCCGGCCCCGGTTAAATCTCTTGGCACAAAATCTCATCTCATGGTACGTGAGTTCTTGATATTTTTTAGTTTAGAAATTAAAAACAGAATAAGAATCTGAAAATCTAACAACATCACATTAAAGTTCGATAAATTCTGAAAAGAATGATACCAAACATACACATGTAGGTTTTAAAATAAGCCTGATTTAAAGCATGACAAAAAACATGACATAAAATCATTGCACAAAATCGTTGCACTTTTAGACTTAGGATTTTAAATATGTCTATATATTTTATATATACAGATATATATATATTTTTTTGCCTGATATTCACAAACTCTATCCTGAATTCTGTATTGAAATACATATTGTATGTGAACATCATCTAATGCCTACTAATGATATGGCATGGGTGGAGGAGGTGCTCGTTGGGAAAGTATGGCAAAATGCATCATGCCTCATATGGCATTTTATAAGGTGCTGGCACTGGCTGCAGTTGCACTTTTGAATGCTAGAGATGACTCTTCCCTTATCTTTTTTAGCTTATAAGAATCTCCTGTAGAAATAAATTATTTTAAAGATGGAAGATGAAAATTCTCATTGTACTTAAGAGATCAACAAGTGGGAGAGCCACTACATCAGGCTAATAGAGATAAAACATATTTTGTAATGTGCAATGTAACAGTGTGTTCTGCCTATAATTATGCCTTTGTGCTGTGTTTTACTTTTTCAGTAAAAGCAACATCTGTGAGAGCTTTGTGCCTTTGACATTTACTCTGGGTATGGAAAGATACTAAATACTAGAATACTTGAAAACGACTTATACAGAGACTTTGTCCATTTGAATATGCCCAATATGACTGCTTTGTGAAAGAAGAGTGGATCAGCTTTCTATGTACTGTGGCAAGCGGCTGGGGGTGGTACCCAGCCGGGACGCCCGGGAGAACCAGAGGAGGGCTCACACCTCCTCCAGACCACGAGGGGGCAACCGCCCTGGTTGCTTTGGGGACCATGGGAACTGAGCTTGGAAGCTCAACCCTATAGGGGCCCGTGATCACCGCCAGGGGGCACCCCAATGCCTGAGGAGCCCTGGCCCTCAGCACTTCCACCACACCCGAAAGTGCTGGAGGAAAGAAGACCAGGGACACCCGTAGTGTTTCCATGAGTGCGGCCAGTACTTCCACCACACTGGGGAGTGTTGGGTGGGGATAAAAGGGGCCACCTTCCTCCATTCGAGGGCTTGAGTCGGGAGTGGAGAAGACGGAGCTTGGGAGGAGAGGAGTGGAAGCGGACCTGAGAGAAAGAGGCATTCTACAGAGGCCTGGACTTTGGGGGAGTTTTGGGGTTGTGTGTGTCACTGACTTGTAAATAGTTGTATAATAAACGTGTGTTGGGTGTTTAAAATGATGTCCGCCTGTCTGTGTCCGGGCTGCTTTCCACAGTACTTACATAGTTCTGTGTGCAGTTTTGTAATTTGAGTGCAGTGTTTAGTTTTATGGTATTTTTTTTTCCCTTCACATTATTTAAAAATCCTGTCATATGATACCTTGCTTTGTAAGCAGAACTGGGAATGAGGGTACATTTTGCAGCCCCAAAGAGAAATAAAACAGATGTTTTAGGCTTGGGATGGGTGATCTTCAGCAGTAATGCTGAGTCAGTAAATGGTCCTGAAAATTATTTGTATTTTTATGATGTGGTGTCTTGGCCCAAGTGCTGAGTCTCCTGCATGATTCTGAGCTATGTGCTGAATTCAGAGTAGTATCAAAATAGACTAGAACACTATGGTAGGAAAGATAAGTGATGTGAGATGGATATAATATTAGAGAATAAAGCCTTGAGCGTCTCGAGCTGCAGTCTAACTCCATGATCAGATGTTGTAGAAAAGGATCCTAAAACATATTTAGCTGAATAATGTTGCAAAATGAAAGTAGTTTCTTATGCTGCAGGATCTTTCAGAGCTATTTCATTGACTATTGTAATTAGCTGTTGCAGGATGTTCAAATTGTTTATTCACTACAATAGAATTAGAAACATGGAAACAAGGGATTATATGAAGCAAAATCCTTAACATTCTTAGAACAGATAAAAACAAATATAGGAAGCAAAGGTTTTTAATTATAGGACACTCTGGAGGGATCCAACCACTAATATTAGAGAGGTCTCTCAATGATTGTAGAGTTTAAAGCAAGACTGAAGATTATTTTAGCATAGCAAGTTCTTGCTGCTGCTTAGATTGTTTCATAGTACTCTCTCTTACTGTATATTGCTTTTAAATTATTTATAATAATCATCTGTCATTTACCATTGCTAAGCAATACCCATTTTTTTGTGTTTTGCGTGTCTGTGGTAGCGCTTGATCTATCTTGGACTGAATGCATCATCGCGCACAATTACTAAACTATAATTTTTTTTTTTTTGGAATGTATTGATTTTAAATAAATAAATTTACAAACAATAACATTCCATACTAATAAGTCAAGCTTTACAAGACTTGGTTCAAAACAAATCAAACTATACTTTTATATTAGCAATAGACAAGTTGTACACTAAAAGATAAATGTGTTCAGGAGGCAAATGTGCATGCTTTACAATTTTTTTTCTGGCTCATTGTGGCTTCTAAAAGGAAAACACAACCAGGTGCTAGGCAGCAGACAATAATTGGCTTCATTAAGAAATGAGCAGTCACTTAATTTAGTACTTCAATTTTTGTTGGTCATGTTCTCATTCAGCATGGCTTCACATGTGAATCCTGTGAAATATTAGATGGTAGCTACAATTTATAATATTATGTATAGCTTGTTAAAAAAGTGGAAGAGATAATATGTATATCTTTACATAATACTTTGTATCTACCCTTATTTTAATAGGAGTATGGAGAGAAAAATTACTTACACTGATTGTTACACCTTTACTCATCTATTTCACAATATATAGAGGACAAGGTTTATGAAACAAAATTAAAGCAGAAGTCATCATTCATTCTTGAAATTTAAGACTGTATTTAAGGTAAGAATACATAAAATAGTAATTTAGGAGAGCAAGTAAAGCTACAGTATGCTGCAGTGAAACTGTTTCATATATTTTAGGTGGTATTTCATATTTTAGATTCTGAATCTTTTTAATCATGAGAGCTGAACTTTTTTGTTGATAAATTATTCATATTTTCATTAGCTGTGTGGCCGTAGTTAAAGCTGGATGTAGCTTTCTAGTAAGTCATTCTTGCTTTGGAGACCTTAAATTGTTATTCCTTTTCTTTTATATGTTTAAGAGAGAACACACATGAATAAGAATCCCATTGTACTTATAAAATGTGAATTTGAATTTCTTAACCAGTTTTCAATTTGTAGCCACTCACAGCAATTCCATTAGTCATGCCTTTGCATACATCATTTTGTTCAGTATGTATAATTAAACTTTTTTAGTTTTCTAGTTTTTGATTGGCAATCTTACCCACTTTGAGGTGCTTACATTTATAAATCAACTTTATCTTGCACATACAGTACATGTAGTAATTTTTTCAGCAAGTTTGAGGGTGTTATGGTAGCACAGTGGTTAGTGCTTCTACTTCATGGATCCATGATCCTGGGTTCAAATCCATCACCCGGTCATTGATTGTGTGGAATTCGCACAACTACTCATGTTTTTCTTCCACTTTCCCAAAAACCTGCTGGTTAAGGTAATTTCCATATCCAGAATGGCTCGTCTATAATTGTTAAGATAAGTCAGGGGGGCCTTGTGATGGCTTAATGCACTGTTCGGGACTGTTCCCTTTGTTGTGCCCAATGCAGCCAGGACAGATTTTAGGCACCCCCAAGTCCTGATTTGAATTAACCAGGTTTCACATTGACTGACTAATTTATACATGTTCATACTGGGCCAGCACTACGTTTTTGCTGGCTTTATCAGAGGTGAAAACATCTCCCCAATCCACATTGCTATATGTATATTACATGTAAGAATGGGGATTTCCCTTGTTGTTTCATGTGCGATTGTTTCACACATATCATAGCAAAATGTATAGAGAGAAAGGCAGGAACAAACCCTGGACAAGGCACTGGTCCATTGTGGACAGGGAATTGCTCCATTGCAGGGCAAACCCACACACACATACTCACACACCAAACACACACTATGGCCAATTTAAGGTCTCTGGTTTACCTGACTTGCATGTCTGTGGACAGTGGGAGGAAACTGGCGCACTGGGGAAAACATGCAAATTCCATTCAGGTAAAACCTGAGACATGAACACTGGTCTCTACTGCAAAGCAGAAAAAATGTATTTGTTTTCTCTTCAATTCAAATTTTTATAATGTATAAAAATAGCTATGTTTATAATGTTAGTAGTTTATATTTAAAATATCAACTTATGCAAAATATGTGAAATAGACCCACATTAGGTGCATTTGGCTTGAGGCACATAAATTTAAACTGAAAGGCAAAAAAGGAATTTACTGATAAAATTTAGAGGAACACTTGTCACGTAATTAGGAAGCAGATGTTCTCTTCTAATCATTCATAACAGAAATGAGTGGGAAAAAATGGAATAAATTATAACACACCTTCCACCACTAAGGAGGCAAGTAATGATATTTGCACTCAGTGAAGCGTTCATGAGTTTTGAGGACAAAACCTCTGCTCTTCTACCAATCTTGAAAGATATCAGTAGCTGTTTGAAAACAAAACATTTTGCTACTTTTTATTTTATCAGTGTTTATTTGTGTTTATTCTAATGTTTTATGATGTTTTCACAAACAGCTGAACACTCACTGCCTAGATAATTAGCTTTAAAAATTATCTTGTGTGGCAGAACTGTAAAAGTAAGGGGAAATCTTTTGGAGAAAGTGAGGGTTTGCTGTAATTAAAGATAATATTAGGAGAATGTTCAAATGAACTTCCAAGGAATGCTGTGAAGGAAAGGAGTAAAGCAATAGCAGTAAAGCAAGCTGTAAAACAGGAAAGCTAAACCAAGAGTTGTCTTGCTACAGTAGATTGATTTATATACAGCATATTTTCTAAATATTGTATTATGAGATTCATTAAAAATGTTGTTAACCTTGGAAATTGAATTCAGATCTTTGCCTGTTTCTCCATCAAACATAAATTCTACCCTAAAAATAACTAATGAATCAATGTAATAGTTTTACCAGAATGTTTTTGTAATGTCATTTTTCTCCACAACCCTGACTTGTGCAGCCTTGCTTGATGGATACATGGATAAATGCTATGATTTCTATTACTTCCAGGTAATACAAAACCATCACAAATGTTTAGTCTATTATCAGAAATCCACAAAAGGCATACTTGATGCTCTTCCTAAATAAGCTTCATACCAGCAATATCTTCTCTTTAGAATGGAATCTCATTAGTAGTGGACTGGGTGTATTGACGTCCAGTATAAAAGGGTAGTAAATATAGATCTGAAAAACAAAATGCTTAAGTTAAATCAATGTGCAACACGCTCACATCTCTTATTGTTAAAACCCCACTCAGTGGTTTACAGATGTATGAGTCACATGCCACTTATTTTGCCCTTCTGCAAAAACAACTTAAATTTCAATATGCTGCAGTCCATTGCCTCTCAAATATATTATATTCAAATGCATTCTTTTCATTCATTAATTTATTTTTAGAAGCTCTGAACAAAAAAGCAGGTGGGACTGTGGCATATTAAAAAGGCTTTTACCAGGAAATAAGAGTTTGCAGGATGTTCATTCATTAGATGAATTTATTTCAAGCCTTGGTGCTAATTGGTGAGGCTGCACAGTCCACTTCATGGCAGGACCTTGTGAAGTGGCCATTATAAGAGTTGTATGAATATCCTTTGTTTAAAGTAGCTCATAATTTAGTCTATTTTTCATAAATAAATGAACTGAATTTGCATTAAATTGTTTGACTTCAATTTAAATTCCTTCTATTAACACAGATGAGTATTTTTTCTGTTTTTAAATAATAATTTAGTAAGAGCAGTCTGGACCCAGCAATATCCCCATCACATATCTGAACCTTTACCAGGGATATTTGCTTTATTTTGACTTTCTGTTTGTTTTCTGTTTTATTTGTGTTGCTAATTCCACCGCCAGTTTTATTTAAGGTTTAATAATTTTCATTTTATTTTCATTTTATACAGTCAATATATTAATTTTAGTCACTCATCAGTCATTTTCCAACCCACTATATCCTAACACAGAGTCACGGGGGTCTGAATTATGTTAAAATCAGTTGAAATTACAATTTAATGGCAGCACAGTTTGACATTGGTTAGTGTTGTTGTCTGGACTTATATCCTGGCTCTGTCACTTTCTCTACAGTATGTCTGAAGGTGGCACATTCTTCTCAAATATTTTATTATGGAAAGGTTTTTGGGGTGACCATGACACTAACCTACCTTTGTTATGCAGACCCACAGATATATCCACCAACCCCAACTCTTCTGTTATCCTTGCACTCACCTGGTAGGGAAAAAGACAACTTACACATGGGATTCTGTTTTGACCTCACCCAGAGTTGACTGCTATTGCAACCTCATGTCCCCCTTTCCCCTAATCTTTAGACCCAAGGCAGCAAAGTGGACGCAACAGGACATGCAAGAGGTAGATTTAAATGCTTTTTGTAGTAATTCTAGTCTTTAAATAAGTCTTTAAACAAGGCATGTACAGAAAATGGATAGATAATGTACACTGTATGAAAGTATTGGCAATCCTCATGGATTCACCAGTTGATGATCAACAAAATTAATTAAAAAGTCTGATAGAATTTTGGATTTTACAGTGGGCTAACTAGAGTACAAGCAAAGAGAGTTTATACTCACACTGTATGGCATACCTGAGAAGCCATATGTTGAAAACTCTGCATAAGTTTGGTTTTACTGAAGAGGTTCAACTGAAGGCTACAAGGCTGATTATAGAACTGCATTTTTAAGCCAACTGTGATCAAGATGAGATAGGATTAAAGAATTAAAAAAAAAATGAAGGAAGTAATGGATGCCAACTGTTTATTTAAAACAAGGTAACATAACTAAAAAAATACCTACAGGTAATGCTTATACCATTGTAGACTGAAGTTCTGTTATTGTCATTTTTTCCATCCAAACAAAAGGCTTAATGCATGTTTAGTTTCAAATGGTGCAATTTTTTAAAAATAGGGCATCACATCACTACCAACAGTGTCCTATGTAAAATTTAGAAGAATAACGTACATTTTTTTGTTTTTTAAAAAAAGTTTTTTTATTTAACCAAACACTTAATGATAGCCTATCGATAAAAAAATAATTAAAGGGCACACAGTGTAACTTCATGCTCTCCTGTATTGCTTGATTTGAAATCAAAATTAGTCCAAATTGCAGAAGCTATGTTTAGCTTTGAAATAATATCAATCTTCCATATAACTCCTTTTTATTACTCTTTCTTAATGTCATTGACAAGTGTCTTTTTTCCCCCAAAGCACAGGCTAAGGGGAGAAACTGTCCAGACTGTATGGCTTTAACCCATCCAGGTAGTGTCAGTGATGCCTATGGGTTGTTATAGTGTTTATCACACAAGTATTCTTTACACCCCTAATCATTTTTTACATTAACCTTTTAATAGCTACTGCTTGATTACATTTTTACCACTGCAGGGTGTTCAGTCATTATTGTGAATTCTCAGTCCAAATACATAAGTCTTCAGAAGATAGATTTAACAAATAACGTGCTTGTCACCATAGTGAGCCAGTTAACTGGCTACCGGCACAGGCCTAAGAATTGATCTACTGTACCTCTGACAGATAAATTGAAAGTTTTTGTCTCCTGACATTGGTAAACCCTACGCCACAATTGTTTACTTATACTGTGTAAAAGAATCAGTGTCAACACACAAAAAGGTTTGAGGCAGCCACCCTTATATTGTCCCTGGCTGCAAAAAGGCTTTGAAAATAGGCACTGATGTGTATGCGTTGAGTTCCAGACTGAACTGATTTGAGTGGTGGAATGATGGCGATTTTAAAAGCCAAAACTGGAAATGATGTCATCTAAGGCTGGAACTGGAAGTGACGTTGATCTAGGTGCCGGGACCGGACGTGATGTCAGCCATTGTGCCGGAATTGGAAGTGGTGTCAGCCTTGCCACAGGAACCGGAAGTGACATTGGTCTTGGTGCTGGAACTGGAAGTGACATCATTAATGTTGAATGAGGTTTTCCCGTATTTGGCCTGCAGAGATAACAGAAGTAGGTTTAGCGCACCCTGCCACCCCCTGGCCTGGTGGGTAATTACCTCCACTTGGTCCACTCGGCTTCCTCCTAATCGCACATGTGTGACAACTATTATTCTATAAAAGGCAAGCTGCAATGAAATGAAGTATTATAAGGACTACAGAAGTCCTCGTCTTAGGATCTAAATAGCTGAAACTAAAATTTAAGCCCTTGATGGATGCTAATGTTAATTAGAGTTCTATTTTTAACTCTGTGAGTTTGTACAAATTTTATTTACAGATGATTGTGAATCATTTTAAGAAGTTCATTTGGGTGGTGCCCCTAACATAATTATAGCCAGGATAAAGGAAAAGAGGTATAATGTATAACCTGCAATTTGCAATTGTAGACATGCGGTCAAGAAATCACTATAAAAAGTCAGCTGGCCAATAACTTTACATTATATTGTTAAAACTCATAAGATTCCTCTGTTTAAAGTTGGAGAGAATCTTATTAAAAGGTGCCACCCATTTCCATAAATCATTCAAATTATTCATCTTCTTCTTTCGGCTGCTCCTGTTATGGGTCGCCACAGCGGATCATCTTCTTTCTATCCTCTGTATCTTGTTCTGTTACACCCATCACCTGCATGTCCTCTCTCACCACATCCATAAACCTTCTCTTAGGCCTTCCTCTTTTTCTCTTGCCTGGTAGCTCAATCCTTTAGTATTTTTCTCCCAATATACTCAACATCTCTCCTCTGCATATGTCCAAACCAGTGCAATCTCGCCTCTCTGACTTTATCTCCCGACTTGAGCTGACCCTCTAATGTACTTATTTCTAATCCTATCCATCCTTGTCACACCAATGCAAATCTTAGCATCTTTAACTCTGCTACCTCCAGCTCTGCCTCCTGCTTTCTGGTCAGTGCCACCGTCTCCAACCCATATAACATAGCTGGTCTCACTACCGTCCTGTAGACCTTCCCTTTCACTCTTGCTGATATCCGTCTGTCACAAATCACTCCTGACACTATTCTCCACCCATTCCACCCTTCCTGCACTCTCTTTTTCACCTCTCTTCCACAATAATCCCCATTACTCTGTACTGTTGATCCCAAGTATTTAATCCACCTTCGCCAACTTTACTCCTTGCATCCTCACCATTCCACTGACCTCCCTCTCATTTACACACATGTATTCTGTCTTATTCCTACTAACCTTTATTCCTCTCCTCTCTAGAGCATATATCCACCTCTCCAGGGTCTCCTCAACCTGCTCCCTACTATCGCTACAGATCATAATGTCATCAGTAAACATCATAGTCCACGGGGACTCCTGTCTAATGTCGTCTGTCAACCTGTCCATCACCATTGCAAATAAGAAAGGGCTCAGAGCCAATCCCTGATGTAATCCCACCTCCACCTTGAATACATCTGTCACTCCTACCGCAGACCTCACCACAGTCACACTTCCCTCGTACAACTCTTGCATACTTCTCTGCCACTCCCGACGTCCTTATACAATACCAAACTCCTCTCGAGGCACCCTTTCATGTGCTATATAAATAAATGTTGTTGTTGTTGTTCTCCATCAACACCCTCAGAGCAAACATTGCATCTGTGGTGCTCTTTCTTGGCATGAAACCATACTGCTGCTCACTAATCATCACCTCACTTCTTAACCTAGCTTCCACGACTCTTTCCCATAACTTCATGTTGTGGCTCATCAATTTTATCCCCCTGTAGTTACTACAGTCCTGCACATCCCCCTTATTCTTAAATATTGGCACCAGTACACTTCTTCTCCACTCCTCAGGCATCCTCTAACTTTCCAAGGTTCCCTTAAACAATCTGGTTAAAAACTCCATTGCCATCTCTCCTAAACACCTCCATGCTTCCACAGGTATGTCATCTGGACCAGCAGCTTTTCCATTCTTCATCCTCTTCATAGCTGTCCTTACTTCCTCCTTGCTAATCCATTGCACTTCCTGATTCACTGTCTCCACATCATCCAACCTCTTGTCTCTCGTTCTCTTAATTTATCAGCCTCTCAAAGTACTCTTTCCTTCTGCTCAACACACTCTCCTCACTTGTGAGTATGTTTCCATCTTTATCCTTTATCACCCTAACCTGCTGCACATCTTTCCCAGCTCGGTCCTTCTGTCTAGCCAATCAGTACAGGACCTTTTCTCCCTCCTTAGTGTCCAACCTCTCATACAACTCATCATATGCATTTTGTTTAGCCTTCGCCACCTCTCTCTTCACCTTGTGCCTTATCTCCTTGTTATTAACTCGTCTACTTTCTGCATCTCTCTGACTATCCCACTTCTTCTTTGCCATCCTCTTCCTCTGTATACTCTCCTGTACTTTCCCATTCCACCACCAGGTTTCCTTTTCTTCCTTCTGTCCAGATGTCACACCTAGCACCCTTCTTGCTGTCACCCTTACTACATCTGCTGTAGTTTCCCAACTGTCTGGTAATTCTTCACTACCACCCAGTGCCTGTCTCACCTTCTCCCTAAACTCAACCTTGCAGTTTTCCTTTTTCAACTTCCACCATTTGATCCTTGGCTCTGCCCTCACTCTCTTCCTCTTCTTACTCTCCAATGTCATCCTACAGATCACCATCCTATGCTGATTAACTACACTTTCCCCTGCCACCACTTTGCAGTCTTCAATCTCCTTCAGATTGACTCTTCTGCATAGGATGTAATCTACCTGTGTTCATCTTCCTCCACTCTTGTACGTAACCCTATGTTCCCCCCTCTTCTTAAAATACGTATTCACCACAGCCAGGACCATCCTTTTGGCAAAATCCACTATCCTCTGTCCTTCTTCATTCCTCTCCTACCCATCAACGTCTCCTCTGTTCCCTTCACCAACATGTCCATTGAAATCCGCTCCAATCACCACTTTCTGTCCCTTGGGTACACTGTTCATCACTTCATTCAACTCACTCCAAAAATCTTCTTTCTCATCCATTGCACACCCAACCTGTGGGTCATATGCACTAACAACATTCATCATCACACCTCCAATTTCCAGTTTCATAATCATCACTCTGTCTGACACTCCTTCTAATTTACCATAATATACAGACATGTCTACTGTGTAAAACGGAAAGAATGGATAATAACATATTGTATGTGAAATGCAATGGATTTCAATTTAGTTTTATAACTAAAGATATTCTTCTAGAAAAAAATTAGGAATTAGTTCATTATTTAAATATGCTTATCATCCCATGAGGAAAGGACTTCACCCTTGTTGGGAAGCTATTCTATTGCAATCGCATACTGACTGGTCACTTATAAGTGCTATTGGAGTAAGAGGGGAACAGGGGTACATGTAGAAGTTGCAAAATCTACATGACCGCAATCGAGCCAGAATTGAACATATTGGTGGATGAAGCTGTGTGGCAATAGTATTAACAACTGTGCCATTCTGGCGAGATATTATGGAATTTTACTTGTGTGTAATTTACAGGGAATTAACCATTCATAACACATTATGTAAAGTATACGCTGAAATGATTTGAGGCATATCTTGAACCAGAAGAGATTCATATTAATTTGGGGGCAGCTGCACTCAAGGAGTTATTCAAAAAGAACATTCAAACACAGTAATTTGCCACACAACAAAATATTTACTTGCAGAAAATGATATAATTTACTTTTTTATTTTGGTTAAATAAAAGAATCAATATTTTTGTTGAATGACAGATATTCTAATGCAAGGTCTAATTATCACAATAATTGACAAAAAATTTAGGAAAGATTCAAAGATGTGCTTTGAACTTTTGCTTTTGTATATCACAATCTTTACTAAATTCCTTCAGAATTTCAAAAAACGAAAAAAAAAAACCCATCATTCTAGCAAGTCCAGTCTGCTTTAATACTTAAGTCACGATTCAAATTCTCATTCTCTAATGTTGTTATGTTTCCATTGTAACTTTATTACGCCTAATGCAATCCTAATGGCTCAGTGCTTAATAGCATTGATTACATTGCTGTTACTTTGTTTTGGATCATTAGTCTTATTTTTATCTGATAGAGTCACTGACTCACTTTAGGGAACAAGAACTATGTGGGCACACCTTATGAAGCAGAAATCTTGAAAGAGTTAGTACTAAAAGCATGAAATCTGGTAGAAAAAATTTACCTTTATAATAAAAAAACTAATGTGTCACTGTTCTGCTGTTGTTATTATTATAAATCGAGATGAATAAATTATCCTGAATAGTAGTTAATTCAGAAGTGGTTTGTTTTGTAGCTAGGATCATCAGTAAACATATTGCTTTCTCCCATACACCTTGTATTTAGCCTGTAATTGTATTGTTATTTGGGTATGTGTAGATGATCAGATTGTACCAAAACACATCCATCCTTTAGACATCATCTTGTGCCACTTCGCAGTCCCTCCATACGACAGGCAAACTGATTACAGTCCACAGTATGCCTGGACTATAATCCCTTAAGCATCATTCTTTGCAGACCATTTCAGTTCATCCTGGCCATGTAGACAGAGACAGACAGCACAGGAAAGCAATGATACCACATTTTAATTGTGAATAACCTTATAAACATGCACTCCATTATGTCAAGGTGGTAAAAACAATGCCAATAGTCTCTTTGTGGGAGCAATTACCATTGTGTTGAAACATGATTACATTGATACAATGTACTGTAAATAATATGCGGTAAAATTTAGAATTGTTCCAAAATTACCATTGAATATGCTGAACCTGCAGATATAAAATGAGAAAAACAGAACAAACTACAGGATGATTGTTTACAAAACGTTCAAGAAAGAATCCATCCTCTTGTTATAAACTAGGTGGCCTTTTTATTAGGTACATCTGCTGGTTAATGCAAATAGCCTGCTCCAGCAAAATGCTAATCATGTTGGAGAAACTTTAATCATGCAGTATGACATTCAGTTATTCTTCACCCAAACATTAGAATGAGAAAAATATGCAATTCAGGTTGCTCTGTCTGTGCTATCATTATTGATGCCAGATGTAATGGTTCCAGCCATAAAGATTTGGCTTTAATAAGTTAGAGAATAATACTGCACTTGCATATGAGGTGAATACTATGCCAATCCTTTTCTATGGTCACTTTGCACAGATGTGGCCTGTTTATTGGTCCTCACTCCTAACCTAGTTGTTTTCATCTTGCTCAGTCTTAGCTGCTCTTTAGTTGTTCAGACCTGTCCCTGTGTGACTAAACACCTATCTGGTCAGTGTCACTTCTGTCCTATCTGCCATCTGCCTTTTCCTGCATAAAAGACAGTGTGTTCCTTCTCCTTAGCTAACCTAATAACTCTGTGATAATAATCTTAGTTTTTCCTGTCTGCTAGCTGACCTCGCCATGGCACTGCTGTAGCTCTCTTTTATATGCATTATATACAGCCTTCCCCTAAATACTGATGTTGTGTGTTGTCTTTAGCATCACATCTATCCTTGGGGCAGCTTACCCCAGCTCATTTTTTAGATAAACAGCTTTAAGATAAAGCTAAAAGAAACTGAACAGTCGGAGATTAAAGTGGCACCAAGGAGACAGAGAGTTACCCGAAATATTGTACTATTACAACCAATAAACAGTTTGGCCACAGATGTAATGATAAAATAGCCAGAAAAATGAAGTGCCATCAATGGGGCAAAATAGTCCTCACACCATGATATGTGTATGGTTGGTAAAAACTGCTGTGAGATATTTTTGGTTAAGCTTCAGGCAATAAAATGAGCACTGGGACTTAGAACAATATTGACGAAAGCAGACCAGTCAGTTCAGTAAAGATTGTCAATAAAATTCACCTAATTTTTCAGACTACAGAAGTCCTCTGAAGCTTTCTGTATTTGTTTTTGCACCTGCAATAGCAGACAGACAAGGAAGTTATCATGGTCATAAAATACAAAAGCCTATTAAAAACCTATATTCTTAATAAAGGCATAGATGGGTCATCTTCAGAAAACAAGCACAAAGATAATTTTGCCTGTGTAAACAACAGGGACAGTTCTTGTTGTGTCCTTAACACCTGAACTAGCCATAACAGCACGACCTGTCGTATTAGCAACAAAGACTAATATTGGACGGGTTAAATAAGATGAGAAAACTGGATCAATAACCTTTTACGCTTACGTGCTCCTACATGCAACTTACAGTATATGTTTAGATGCTATGTGTACTGTACATATACTTGCATGCTTATTGAATTAAATAATATAATTAAGCCAAAAATACTTTCTTATATGCAATATTTTGAGTGACCATTCTATCTTCATTTGAATTTAGTTTCCTTGCTTTTCTCTATCAAGAAATTTTACTTTCATTTTTGTTCTTAAGGCTCCATGTGTAAAAACTGGGGAAGACGTGTGCCCACGGGTGAAGAAAATAAAGCGTTTGTGTTTTAAGATATACAGTGTCTGTCTGTCTGTGCCTGGGGCCTGGTCTTTTACAGTGGTTATAAACACACTCCACTGCATCTGCCTTAAAAGTCTAGATTGTATATATGGGTTGTCCAAATTGGGGTTTCTAGTATGGTTTATTACTATCTACATATTATTATGCTATTATGCAGCATTATGCTATTTGCTGCATGGGAATATAAATTTCACAAATTGAACCTTGCATTTAAAGTGTCATCCATGAGCTGTATATAGATATAAGGATGATGCAGAGGATGCCAGAATATTTACTGGTAAAATTGGTGTGTTCACTAATAACTAATAAAGGCAATGGAGGAGGTATGAAAAAGGCAGGGTAGTAAAGCACAAAAACAAAATTGCTGGTCCTCTGATTTTTAATGTTCAGGTGTTGGAACTGTCTACGAGTTGGGTTGGCTTTCCACTTCCCACTTCAAAGCACTGTGCACTGTTTCCCTGTTGTATCATCCAACTTCTGTCTCTTTGTAACTTCTTCTCTTGCTAGTTGGCTGCTGGTCCTCATTCAACACCCAGCTTTCATCTTTACACACATTTAGCCTTTCACTTCAGGAAAGCTTTAAAAACCACCCCAGAATCAGTTAATGCCAGGACCCTCTTGGGTCAGTGATAACTCTACATGGACCACAAGATCTGAAAGGTGGAACTCTCTCACATGGTCCCTGCTTCTCCTGCTCCCATTAACTTATGGTTAACCTTAAAAGGCCAGCTCTCTACTTTGTCAGGAGGACAGCATGGTTCCATGCATGTATTCTGGGACTATGTGCCTTCTAGCTGACAGGAGGCATTGTAGCTTCTGTGTTTTCTCCTTGTTCTCCCTATCTCCTATATGAGAGGATCAAGCACCCCTTTTAGATGTCTTGCCTGCCTTGAAATATCCCATGGAACAATAACATGCTTTTGTCCAGATCTAAAATCTGTCAAATGCACCTCTACACCTCTTTTATGGGGCATGAAGTACATATGCAATGCATATCACTCCCTGGCAACATTTGTCCTGTGTAATTTCATTTTCCTTCCCCTGAAAGCATGCCTTTCGGTCTTCTTAAGACCAAGTTCCATTGTAGCATTTCACCTACATGAAGACTGTTGGATCTTGATTCTCATGTGTGGGCACCGCTATGTGATAACAGCACACTTACCTTAAATGTTCACATAGTAATTAGCTGAAGGGATGCAAATATGTATACAGTGCATGAAAAGATACCAAGTAAAGGGAAGATGCTGCTTGCAGGAGACTGAATAACTAGAAAATGGAAGCAGCTGCCCAGACAATACAATACCCCACAATCTCAAAATATAAGTATCCCATTTATTAGAAAAGTATGAGAGGGAGGAAATGTAACAAATAAAAATGTGCAGATCTTCAAAAAGAAATCATGAAAATTGCATAGAGTAGGAATGTGTAATAGAACTCAAACATTGCAGACAAAAAATTTTTTTTTAATGAAAGTAAATTATGTTGAATACAGCATGGATTTTCTGTAAAATGCAAGCCTTTGTGGGGGAAAGCTGTTTATCTCTAGGTGTGTGGTCTTCTGTCTAATGTCTAAACTATCTGCCATTGGATGATTCTCAAGTACAGAGTGAGAGCCAGAACTTATCTACTTTTGATAAACAACGAAGGCTGCTACGTGAAATTGAACACACAGAAGATGATGGAGTTTTTGTAATAGTTGCTCCTCAGTATGTTGTTTATTCTTTGTACCCATGTCTCTCCATTGTTAGATAGATAGAATAAAGAAATGTATAATATCTTTGAAGAAATATTCCTCTGCCCATGTATCTGCTGCAACCTGATGGCCCCAGGCAAAATAGTCCCAAAAGCGCCTGTTAGCACACTATGGTAGAACAAGCCAATGGCTAAATTTGCTCCTTCAATTTTGCTATTAATATCTGTTCTGCCACAGTGTTTACTGAGTACAGGATCATCTTATCATATAGTTAGCCTTCCTGATTTCTGCCATCTTCTAAGTTGGTGTTACTCCAACAGCAGACCATAGTGTAGAACAGTATACATACTGTATATAGAAGAGTGGACTAGTACTGTCTTAGACTTTAAAGACCTATTGAAAATAATTTGGTGAGTAAATTCTCCAAAAAGTGAATTAAAACAAAAAAGGAAAGGAGTCTTGCTGAGAGTTGCTATGGTAACAGGCTGGCTAGTCTCCAGCTCCTCCAGGGAAATTTAAAGGTGCTTTCAGGCTAAATAAGAAATATAATTCTTTACAGACAAAAATGAAAAATGATGAGAATAATTAAAAAGGGGCCTAGATGTCTGTGTCTGAGAAGCTATGACAGCTGTCATAACTGAGGCAACTATGACTGAAGGTGGGAAATGACATTCTTTTAAATTCACAGACATGACACAGTTTTTTCATACTCTTGCTATACTGTATATTGACATTCAGCTGAAGCTCTTATGATTAAGGTTAGAGGTCACACTATTAGGTTTTGTTCTATACATTTTTCCCTCTGGTGGCCACTGGTTAGTTTTCAAAGATTGCCAGATAATCAGAAGCCTCCCACCATTGCCTTCCCAAGCATATTACTATTTGGAAACTCACACTTTGATTCTCCTGGTTATGGTCATCTTTTTCTGTTACTGTTATGGAAAATCGAGGTACCTTCAAGGATACACATCTTAGACATAGCCTGGGAAGTAAACTCAGGGAAGTGATACTGATGCAGAAGTACCAGAGTCCCATATAACATCATGGCAAAGAAAACAGGCCCTTAAGGCTCACTTTACTCTTTTCTCATTGTTTGTCCTCAGTGACCTGTCTCAGTCCCAGTTGTATCCTCAGTGCCATGCATAAAGGCTCTCAACAGCATAAATCACTTAGGGGAGGTCAGGCTGGAGCAGACAAATGCAAACACTGCACACACATGGCTGGAGCCTCATTTAAAGCACAGTAACTGAGACAGTGGTACAGTACAGCAATCGAGGACTGTCAGCAGTGAATTACAATGAACATATTTAATACAAGGATACAATAATGTTTGCCAGATGTATCATAAGATTATAGTGGGCCAGTGCCACTAACATTCACACTGTCAATATGATGGTGATTTATTTATTTGATGGGGATTCCAGGAATGCACCCAGCCTTGGCCCGACCCACACACACTCATAGGTAGAGACACAAAATCAACAAATGAATAGAAAAAAGGTGCAATCTCAAAAGTGGAAAAAATAAATGTAAAGCCCCCGACTTTGGAAACAGCATCACAGAAATTTGCCTCTGAGTGATAGATGTCCACAGTGGCATACTGGCACATCAATGCTAGATGAAATGGAAAAGACAAATAGGAGGGATGCATGAAAACAAGGTGGTATTGATTATTCAGTCCCCATGTCTCTAACATACTTGAGCAGCAGATACTTGCCATTTTTCATTAACTTAGTGGACTTCTCCAAGGTTACACCTGCTGGGAGAGGTGCAGTTAACATCAAGTTTTATTTCCACTTCCATCAGGTACTGACTTTTCTCTTGCCTTTTCTGAGAAGGAGTCTGTCAGGAAGAAGACACTCATGGCAACCACAGTTTTCCAACCTTGTCAGCATTTCTTTTTTATGAAATAATGTTCAGTTTCAAGTTTAGACTTCATTCATATACTTTGTGTTAGCACTTCTTTTTCACAGCTGGATTTTCATTTTTTTTCACAGCTTTAAATGTACACATAAATGTACCTTTTATTTACATTCTTCTTTAAAGGTTGTTGTAGAATATTCACACTTAAAGAAACAGAAATCTCTGAAAATTTTAACTTGACTCTCAATTTGATGATTAAATCAATGTTAATGATGCCTTTCATATTCAGAATTAAAGTAAAACTTCGTTATTTTCATTTTAGATTGTTAGTTTTCTTCTTTCTTTCTCTAAGGTTCACTCATACTTACTGTAAAAGTAAAGAAATGTCTGCTCTTCATCATACATGTTCACTCAGGTCTATAAAATTTAGATTACTCTGTTGTTTTTCTGTATCAGTTTTCAACACAAATTCAGGAAAAATCTCAGGAGTATGTAACAATGTAATTTTAATTTGTTTTGTGCCTTCCATAGTAAACTCAATTGTAAATCACTTTATCAATTCAGGAGAGTTATTTATATAGATTAACAAGTGGAGGTGATGCATGCTACATAAGTTTCACTGGGTTACATTGGCAATGAGTGTTGGTGACCTTCCAATTTCAAAGTCTAATTCTAATACTTCACAGTATATTAAATGAAGCATGATTTGGTTGACCAGGAGCTCATCTTTATATCCCCAGCACAACACTGAACTCTTGCATCTCAGGAGATCTCAGTTCTTCAACACAATTCCTAAGACTCAGAAATCACCAGTTCTCTTTGTAATAAGTCATTACTTTTTTTAAACAGACACTATAGAAGAAAACAAGGTAAAAAAAAAACAGATTTTTTTTTTCTAAAATCTAGAAAAAATAAACAGATAAGACAGATATTATCCTATGTTAATGAACAGACTTATGGACAGACTTTATAATAATGAAGATTATATTTAAGACATGTCAGACTGCAAACTGCAGATGCATACTGTATTCTTCACAGAAATAGTAAATATGTCATTTAACTTGTCCTGATTTGTAGCTGCAGCAAAAAATGCCAAAATATTATATAAATTATCAAAATGTTCTTTACAGTACCGATAGACAAAGAATAGGCTGGATGAGAGGCACTTGGGTTTTATTATTTCACCATTATTAATGAACTATTCTACAAATACTGTACACAAGTGAGCTTAAATACTGAAAATAAAAATGAGACTTTTAGTTTTTATACTATTACTAAGGGATCTGAACAGCTGCTGAATTTCATTTCAGCCAGTTCCTTTAACAGACAAGCAGTCTTGCCTTCCCAAAGTCTATTTCAGTTTTTCTTATTTAGTTGTGTCAGGAACAACCAACCCTACACACTTGTACTTTTAAATCATGTGTCAATTACAGTATGATCAAGTTTAACACACTAAAGCAAAATGTTGTGATTATTTCTTTATTTGTATATTCTGGAGGCAGATTGAGTTTTACTCCCATTCAGATACTTTGTATATAAAAATTTCTTCCCATCCCGTTATGTCTTCCCACCCAGAGCCAACAAACTTGCATGTTTCAAATAAATGTCAGCTTGACCTAGTGTGTCTGTGTCCCATATATCTTGTTCTGGGTTGGTTTCAGCCTTGTACCTAATGCTGCTGTAACATGCGCTCTGTACTGTACTGTATGTAAAAGGTGAATCTGAGAAACAGATGGATGAGTAAACATGCTTTGCTCCACTTTGCTCTGCTGTGACCATGTAAAAGGGCACATGGCTGAAACAGAAAACGAAGAAAAGTGATGTAGATATCTCTAGTCCTTAGATTGTGCTTTGCCTTCTCCTCACCTTTACTATCAACCCCGTCTGAGAACATGTTTAACTTGTACTTGGTCAGAGCTGTTTAACTCAGCAAATCAGTATATTTATCACTTTTAAACCCTGACAGAAAAAAGGTACTCTTAGTATTGGTTGAACTCTCTAGGACATTTGTGTTTTATTTTCCTGATAAATATTGTATTATTTTTCTAAAATATATTTGACTAGCCAACCCGCGGCGTAACATACGCCGCATAATTATGTATTGATGGGTGAACACTTGCTGAACGACACAATTGTCCAAATGGGGTGGGTTTGTGGATACCACTGTGAATGAATGAAAAGATGGACCTCTGGAGAGAGCAACATACAATTGTCCGTGACTGAAAGCGGGATCGTCTGTGACGATGGAGGCCATGCTGGTGAAAGTTTCTTCGTCGGTAGGGATAAGTTTCAGCACTTGTTCATTAAGGTGTAGCGAGTCTTCGTTGTTGACGCTTAATATAGCTTGCGTACTGAGTTGTTCTGGAGTCACAGTTGAGAAATACTTTTTTAATGTCTTTTAAGCACAGGGAAAAAAATTAACATGTGAAACATCCGTAATGTAATAAGCCACCAAGAAAAGTAACATTGCAACAATGCACGCTACGATCCGATCGCTGTAAACAGAAGTGAAAACAAAATCGAGGCCGGTGCATTCTTTAACTGCCTTGTAGCACAATGGTAGTGCTGCTGTTTTGCAGTAAGGAGACTGTGGAAGATTTTGGGTTCGCTTCCCGGTTTCTCCCTGTGTGGATAGCGCTTTGAATACTGAAAACACTGGTATATCAATGTAATGAAGTATTATTATTCTTATGCGTCCAGCGCTCTCTCTCTCGCGCGCCTGTATGCGTGTGTGTGTCAATCGCTCTCTCTCGCTCGCTCGCTGCACGTGTTCCTGCAGGCATACCAGTAAGTGAATGAAAAGATGGAACTCTGGAGAGAGCAACATACAACTGTCCGTGACTGAAAACTGGTTTTGGCAGATACATGCACATCTTTTTGAAAGTTTGGCCCTGTGCCTTATCAATTGTCATCGCAAAGGCAAATCTAACAGGAAATTGTCTTCGTGTTAAAGTAAAAGGCAAATTATCCGCGACAAACAAACTGTTTTACACGCTGCATACCAACCCGCGGCGTAGTATACGCCGCATAATCATGTTTTTTAAGCAGAGGGAAAAAATGAACATTTGCAAAATCCGTAACGCCGCTTTCAGTAAGTACAATGCACACGCGTTTAATTTGTCAGCCACTTTTTGCCAGCCGTCTTTTCTGGTTTGGGCTGCTTTTGCAGGGTTACCGCTTGTGCATATTAAATCTTGAAATACTTCGAGTAACTAATTAACTAACTAACACCCACCCACCCAGCTTGTGAGAAAAAAATGTGCCCGTTCTTTCATTTTGTTGCAGCCTATCAAAGACTTGCTGATCATGTTTTCTGGAGTCAATATACAGTGGAACCTCGGTTTACGACCATAATTCGTTCCAAACCTCTGTTCGTAAACCGATTTGGTCGTGAACCGAAGCAATTTCCCCCATAGGATTGTATGTAAATACAATTAATCCATTCCAGACCATACAAACTGTATGTAAATATATTTTTTTAAAGATTTTTAAGCACAAATATAGTTAATCATTACACCATAGAATGCACAGTGTAATAGTAAAAACATTCAATAACACTGACACAAACACCCAGGCTCCCTGCTCAGCTGCATGCTCTCTCTCTCTCTCAGCAGCACTGCCCCCCCCCCCCCCTCTCTCTCTCTCTCTCTTTCAGCAGCACACGAGCCTCCTCAGCCCCCCCATCTCTCTCTCAGCAGCACGTGAGCCTCCCCAGCCCCCCCACCTCTCTCTCTCTCTCTCTCTCAGCAGCACGCGAGCCCCCTCCCCCTCTGTCTCTCAGAAGCACGCGAGCCCTCTCTCTCTCTGTAACATTGCAGCACAATTGTATAAACACTTTTTTTAAAATGAGTTTTAAGCACAGGGGGAAAAAAGGAACATTTGAACAAATCCGAACATTATTTAAAAGCCAACCAAGATAGTAACATTGCAGGAGTTCACCATTTTTAATCAGGCGACTGACAGTAGTGGAGTCAGGCACAGAGAAGGTAAGCTGCTGAGAAAGCGTCTCGACTGTTGCAGGGCGGTGAAGCAGGTGAGACGCTAATGAAAAAGAGGCACAGGGCTTATTGGTTTTTAAAGACTGCTTCCTTCATTGTGTTTTAACCTCAGTTTTAAAGGATTGCGCGGCTCTCTCTGTCGCGCTGCCTGTGTGTGTGCCTCCGTCTCTCTGTGGCGCTGCCTGTGTATGCGCGCGGCTCTCTCTCTCGGGCTGCCTGTGTGTGCCTCTGTCTCTCTCTCGGGCTGCCTGTCTGTGCCTCTGTCGCGCTGCCTGTGTGTGCGTGGCTCTCTCTCTCGCGCTACCTGTGTGTGCCTCTGTCTCTCTCTGGCGCTGCCTCTGTGTGAACCAAGGTTCCACTGAGGTTGACTAATGAAAAGTTAACGTGGCTCAGAGCTGCATGTGGACTGTGCACAGACAAACAGAAATGACGGCATGTTTTCCGAGGCGTCGCGTCCGAGTTGGTGGGCGTGGCTCTGCAAGTTGTCGTCGTATCCAATGGTCTTAGAGTTGGTGGGCGTGGCTCCTTCCTGCGTGCGCCATGGGTGTCTTACTTGTCGGCGGCTTAATGAATCCACGCCCCTTCCTGCGTGCTTTCCATGGGTGGCTACTTGTCTTCTGGCTTAGTGAATTATATATATAGATTCTAACTAGCAAAGGCTGGAATTTTCACTTGAGACTTGTTTCCAAAAGGCAAAATAGATTTGTAGTTCATTTTTCAAGAAGAGATTTTGTGTAAGAAGTAAAAGTAAGAGAATTTCACAACAGCGTTCAGGTGGAAAAATGGCTAAGTTCAAGTGAATTGGTGTGGAAATACTCCTGGTTTTTAAAATAGCAAAAAAATTACATCAGAACCATGCTGTGCACCCCAATGTCATGTGGTGAGGTAATCAAAAATGTAAAATGCAAAATGTAAGCAAACATGAAAATATAATAAATAAATATGACACATTATGAATTGCTCACCACTCTGGCAAAATGTGACAGCATCAGCTCCAGTTAAAGGAAACCCATTCTGCAGGCCTACAGATTTTGTTTATTTTGCAACCTTAATCTAAATTTAATACCAGAATCTGACACATATATTTTCTTCTGTTGTGACTTTATACACCAAAATACTGCAGAGTAACCACCACTTATTTCGTTTGAATAAATCGTAAATCCATGCCTCTTTACCCAGTAATGCAGTGTGGCTTACATACAAATACAATATATCACAGGGCTGCTTTTAACAGCACAATGTCAGGATGAACACTTTGTATTTTTTTGACTTAGCGCCACATATTTTCATGTTTTATTATATTGTAGATTTATGATTGTTCCAATGATTTTGAGAATATTTCACATGCTGAGGTGTTGTCATTTTGTCTTCTTGAGGGCACCACCGTTTTGTTGGTGTTTATGTCTTTTGCTAATCTCTTTTCTACTATGTGACAGCCAAAAGTCTCACTTCCTGGTTGTACAAGTTTTTGGATACAAAATGAAACAAATACATTTTTCTAGCGTTAGTAATGTGTTTTTGATTAAAGGCCTTAGAATTTCTGTGTGTATATTCAAGTTGATTTTTGGTGTTGCGTATTGAGTTTATCTTTGTACGTTTTACTTTGATATCAGCCTTTGGCAGTTTTTTTTTTTGTCTCATCAATCTTCTACTCCTGTTTATTTTTCTCTTTGCCAAAATTCCACTGTAGGCAGAACACCCATCCTCTAAGAACTTAAGTATGCATTTCCTTGTGCTGGAAAAAAATGAAGTGGGTGCTATAACCTCTGCTACTTTTATGAATTTGGACTGCAATGTCAGGTTATTTATGCTAGAAAAAAAAAGTAACGAATCAGATTTGTGCAATTGGTAATTCACTCCCACTGTTCAGTGGCCAGAGGTTTACTTGATTGGTATCACTAAATTGGTCCAGTGGCCATGAGTGATTAAACATGCCCTGCAATGGACTGGAGTCTCATCCAAGACATCTGCCATGATGTTTCCTTGATGTTTCCTTGCATTTTATGATGTTATAATATGATAAGCTTGTTCAGAAAATTGATTGCAGTATATGCATGTGTATATAGCACTTATTTATCTTGGAAACCACCCTCTTTTTGGTGATCACACATAGCTTGAATGGCAAAGTACAAACTACTCTACTCTTGAATAAACATGTAATTTCACACAGTGATAACTGTAACAGCCAGAATACATCAATGAAGATCCTAAATGAACAGTCCAAGTAATGCATCTTTGCTGACATTTTTTTAAAATTCCCAAAATGCAACATTGTAGCAGTGCTACTTGAAAACTGCATCTCCCAGCAGTCCCTGCTGGGGCTGCTGGGGTCAAAGGTAGCCACAGGCAGGTAAAAGGAGGGCAGAGGGCAAAGAGGAAAAAAAGTTTTTGTTTTTGGTTTGTATTGTTGCGGTTATTTGTCGTCTCTCCTGCTGTTATTTGAACTGTGATCATTTTTGTCTTGGACTGTATTCGTTTGTTGGGGACTGGATTGTCTGTCTACTTGTTCACTGAGAGCTGTATTGGATTATTGGATTTTTCGGAACAGTGGAGCGCTCCCGAATCAACCATCAACCTCATCAGTAAATACCGGTAGGACTGTATTTTCCCTTCTCCATTGCAACTTACAGATTCGCTGGACTTAACTTGGTCACTATTCATCTTTCAACCTGTTTCTTATATATGGACTTGGCTGTGTGGTGTTTGTGTTTATTTTGTGTATGTGTAATATCGCCGAAGGGGTCAGGGGTGGAATTACTGTTTTCATTTCTCAATTCATGTCATTATATTTATAATTGTTTGTCATTCCCAGTGTGCTTATTTGTCTCTGTGGTGAGAGTGTGTGGGTCGATCCAAGGCTGGGGACGTTCCTGGGATCTCTGCTTTTAAAATAAATAAATCACCGTCTTCTTTGGCGGTGTGAATCTTAGCGGCTCCTGACCGCTACAACATATCCCTGAATGTGCAAACTAAGAAGCATGGCATTTGGTTAAAGGCAGGACCCAGAGTCTAATGAGGAAACTAATAGAAAAGACAAGTAGATGATGCTTAGGTAAAGGGAGGAAAATGGTCCCTTATGACAAAGCAAAGATAAATAGGGCTCAGTGTGATCTGGGTGTAATTAGACATCATAACAGACTTGCATATACCCCACCTCCCTGCCCCAATTTAAAAGTGAAAGTGTAATTTGAAGCACACCTCACTAGAAATCCATTATATTAAGAAATAACATGCAGAGGATGTATGTAGCAGTGGAGGCTGGGAGTGTATTAGCCAGTCACTCTGCTCTGAATCCCTCTGAGGCAAACTGAAAGAATGTCTTGTTACTGGAACTGTGTGTTCACCTTGAAATATCAGCAATATTTTTGAAATAACTGTAAGTGCCTTGAGCATGGGAAAGGCACTATATAAATAAAATGTATTATTATTATTATAAATATAAGCTATGTGCTAAAAAGGTTATTCTCTTCTTTTATGCTATTATGTATTTGTTTTTGTGTTCTACAATAGGGGGTATCTCTCAGTAGAAATCTGTTATGCTAGATAGCTCTACAGTTTTTCTATTTATACTCTTTGTATTAAAGAACCATCCATTTTTGGAATGTTTTTTTTCAGAATTTGAGCAGCATCAGGTGAAAAGCAGACCCCAGTCCTGTACCTGAATATCACAGTTATCTTAAATATGCCAGGTTCACATTCATATTGCATTTTTACATTCTGATCTTTTATAAAGGCAAATTGTGGGCAGTGCTTTATGAATTAAAAAAATCCTTATTATAGAACTGTGCTAATCGTATCAAAGTCCTTTGAAATTTGGGTGCTAGGAAGTGACTTCAAGTATTCCAGATGCCGCCTGGCATCTTCCTGATTGTGCCTTACATAATATACAATATATGAAATTACCATTGTGAACCAGCCAAACATGGTTACAAACATTGCCACATCAGTTGTCTTATGGTGAAAATTGCAAAAGTTAATGCCAGAGTCCAGGACCTGGATCAAGGGCTTTCCCACATACTCCTCTTGCACTGAAGTCTGGCAACTGATCTCATTGACAGTTTCTGGGTCAAGCTTGAGCTCCCGTAGCACCTCCTGTAGTGAGCACTCACAGTGCCATGGGTTATTTGCAAGGCGGATCTTACCCTTTAATTTGGTGAAGGCCTCTTTGGGGACACTCTGAATGAGGTTGTGTGACAGATCAAGCAGATGAAGCCCTTCTGCCACACCTTTGAATGCGCTGGTATCAACTGTCTCAATAGCATTCTTTGATAAGTCCAGTTCCTGAAGATGGTAAAGGTCCTTGAATGCATTGTTTGGTATTTTTGTGATTTTGTTCGAGTCCAAGAGCAAAGAGACAGTATCTTTTGGCAGGTCTGTAGGTATTGTTTCCAAGTTGCGAGATGTACAATGAACAGTTTTCATTCCATTTTTCTCAGTGCAATGGCATATCTTGGGGCATGAAGAAATCGATTGTAGAGTTACCATGAGCAAAAGAAGAATTCTGCCCAGCGTGAAACATGGAACTTGGAGCATATCCACAGACATGGTATGTACACAACTTTATTAATTGTGCTAAACAGATCTTCTCACTCTGCAAGGGAAGTGGAGGGGGGTGTCTCACTCAATATAAAAGGACTTTGTTGACTCTGCACAACAGAAAAAAAATGTTGATTGTCATAATAATTGATTTACTTAAATCACTGCAGGATCCTGATATTGTAAGTTTACAGCTGAGTGGAACATGCCTGTGAACATAAAAAGTAGAATCACTGAATTAGAAATTGATTATGAAAATTTTACAACATGATGACAGCTACATTCTTTCCATAAGTGGTTCACTGAGTTCTACACCTGAAAGTATACTTTTTCAGTAAGATTCTCATATTTTATTAGTCCAGGAAGGATAAGCCTAACATATCTGTCAAGACTCACTGATTTCCTGAATCCAATCCTTGCCCCTGTTATCCTAAAGAAATTCATTGTACTGTATACCCATTTCAACAGGGCAATGCTAATAAGTATTTTTTTTTCATCAAACAGAAGCTGGCGAAGACATACAGAAGTTTAGTTTATATGCCCAGAAACTTTGCCTGATGGATAGTTTTGCCACCTATGATTTGACTTTAGACAGCTTTTTGATCATGTTGTTTAGGTCTATGTCAACTGGGCTTGTTTTTACAGAAGCATAATTTCTTCTCAGATTCCAAGACATTCATTCAGGTGAAGTGACCACTCTGAATTTGGTTATAATGCATTGATATTGATTGGGAAAGAAGGAAAAGACCAATCCAATAGAGCAACCTGTGAAGGCTACCATAATAACAGCAAACTCAAAAATCCACCAGATTGCCTATGTAGGCTTTCCTCACTCTACTAAACTAATTAGTTCCTGAAAACCCCTTTATGTGTTTGATCTGTGCTTATGAGGTGGGAACTACACTCATCTGGAGTTGATGAGGAAAAGCATAAGAAATTACTGTTACTGTGAAGGAAAAAAAGTTGTAGTTTTTCAATTCTCTCTCTCTCATTCTGTCTCTCCTCTCTTGTTGTGTTGTTGTCTTACTGTCATTGTGTTTTCTGGACTTGTTTAATAGACGTTTGGCTTATATCAGAGAGAAGTTTAGTCCTCGGGTGTTACAGTAATGCTGGAATTCATAGCTTGAGAGAGAATGAACAGGCACATACAAACTTCAGGTCCTAGACTCTGTCCTTTCCTTTTTCCCTTGAAAATCCCTCCTCTTTTTAAAGAAGCTCAATGGTCAATCTCAAAACAATAATGTCACCTTTTCCCTGGTTTCAAATTTTTCTTGACTGAAAAAAAAACTTCTCTGTTTTATCATGTTTTTGCACAATTTTGTACATTACTGTTAGGATATAAATGATTAATGTTAATTCCTTTCTTGTTTCTGCAATGCATTTTTTTAAATCTTACTTGGTCATTGCCATTTTGGAAATCTAATTTCATGATGGAGACCTAATTGTTTATGGTAGTACACCCATTGATACTTATGTGGCATTGAAGTTGCAAGATGTTTTACATCTTCGCTTTGTTCATATTTAAGATGGTGGCATGCTTCCTTTGTTCTTTACCTCTTGATCCTTCCTTCCTCAATTTGTAATCCATTTTGGATTGGCCCTTTTAAGTTAAGTAATAAAGAAGTTGTCATTTATTTTTTCCTCCTATAATGATGTTTCAGTTTTATGATGATGTTCTCATACATCTTGTACATCCCAAAGCATATATCCGTCACTGTCAAAGTCTGTTATTGTGTTGAACCCACTGGATGTGTCTTTCTACATGTATCAATTACTCAGGTAATTTACTAGCAAATATTCTAGTCTCTAATGTGTAATGGGCTACATGCTGTCTTGTTGATCCCAATCCACCTCCTCATTTAAAAGTCGTTGAAGTGGCAAAAGAAATTGGTAACTGCGCTGCTGCAACAAAATTCGATGTGTCTGAGAAACTGGTGCAAGATTGGAGAAGGCAAGATGATGTACAATAAAAAAAAAATTGAGTGTCGTATTTTTGAACGAGCGTATAAGTCAGGGTCTGATTTAATGATTGATTTTTTGGGTTTCAAGACCCGACGTATATGTGAGTATATACAGTATTAAGTCAGGATTAGAAGGCCCCTAAAGTCCTTCTCTGTACCGCACTACTTGGTAGCATAATACATGTGTCTACGGTTATCTGTGTAAAGAGAAGCTTTCTAAAGTGACTGTGAAGTTTGCCATTAGCAATTTAGCATTAGGCACAAGGCAGAATTCAATAGTAAGTGGAAAGTCAACTCATTGAACTGTATGTTCAAGCATATACCCACATTAAGACAATTTAGAATAACCAGTTACATAACCTAATGTATGTGTCTTTAAGATTAGAAGAGAAAATGGAATAGCCACAGACACATCCATGAGAATATGAGAAAGTACCAGCTCTACACAGAGAGCAACTTGTCTAAAATTTAAGATCCAATATCGACGTTTTATCCTGGGACCCCTGTGACTGGATTTTTATTCCTATGAATTTTATGATCAGTGTATCATTCTTACTTTTAATTGGTCTCACTGTTTAAAGAGCTGTCCTTTTTATACTTTTATTCTAAGAAATTATGTTTTTTTCTAAAATCTGTGAATGCTTAAATTTCCCTTTACATTTTCTTTAATACCTTAATTTTAACAGCACTGAACACTTCAGAGGAGCAATTACTTCATTGCCATATTCACTTCTGTGCTCATTTAAGAGAACACATTTCTCATTTAAATGATAAGTGAAAGTGTCTCCCTTATGGATGCTGCCTTCTTTGCACCTGCATCTTTAAGTACGATTGAATGAGCAAACTCTACAGAAAAGAATACGTTAAAAGAAAACAGCACAAGAAGTGTAAGCATTTAAAGCTATGGCAAAGAGTACAAGTACATATTTCTTAGAAATATGTGAAGGCCAATAACTAAGCAATGTGATCAATTAAATTCAAAGATGACAGACTGATTTTGATATTGGTTGGTTCAAAAACATGCAGCCTTGGGGATCCCCTAGGACTAAACTTGAAAAGCACTTCCCTATTTCTTTTTTCTAAATTTAGAAAATTCAAAAACATCATCATTCCCCTTGGCAACACCATACACAGCTTCTGAAGCACTACAGTATGTGCTTTTGCTGCTTGCACTATTTTTCTTTTTAACAATAATGAAAGTAGCATGACTCAGTGACCAGGGTTTAGGCTTCTAAATTTAGTGGAAATGTAATCTGTACCACCTGCCTGTAAGGCACAACCCTGTTGCCAAAGTGGCTAATTCCATCTGCAAAACAATAAACAACAGCAGGGAAACACTGCCTGCCACCTGTAAATGGTGTTACTGCTTGAGCTTTACAAAATTTCAGAAATCCTAATCCTTTAACAGCAGCTGGGTGTAATATTTATGACTTGGCTTATAAAATCTCCATTTATTAACAGCTCTTTTCAAGCTACTCGAATGCATCTTGTGGTAGTCAAGGAAACTCAGGTAAGCCTGATGGGCTCAGCCCAAAAATTCATGTGGATAGATGGAATGGAATCATGTGCAATGATGTACAGGTGACTAACATGAGCAGGATATCAAATAATGAGCAGTTTAATTAATGGTCACACCATGATCATAAAGCTGGGCAACTGATTTGGGTGACTAGCCTCACTCACATTTCCTCAGATTTAACTACAGGGACATTTCAATTATTTAATTGAAAAATGAATCTGTGATTTGTAAAAAAAAAAACCCAGCTACAGTGGATACACAAACCAGTGTGTTTCTTCATGCCAGTCCCAAGCCCGGATAAATGGGGAGGGTTACGTCAGGAAGGGCATCCAGTGTAAAATTTTGCCAAATCAATATGCGGACAACAATACAAATTTCCATACTGGATAGGTTGAGATCCAGGTTAAGAACGACCGCCACCAGTACTGTTAGCCAGCATGGTGCTGGCGGAAATTGGGCTACTGTTGAAGAAGGAGAAGAAGAGGGAGGAGACGTGTCCGGAGGCAGGAGGAGAGGAGGAAGGTAATGAGAGTGGAACTGAGGGGTAGGAACTGTGAATGCTGGCAGTATGACTGGGAAGGAGAGAGAGTTAGCAGATATGATGGAGAGAAGGAAGGTTGATATACAGTATTGAGCGTGCAAGAGACTAAATGGAATGGGAGTAAGGCCAGGTGGATCGGATGTGGATTCAAATTGTTCTATCATGGTGTGGATAGGAGGAGAAAAGGAGAAGGGGTTATTCTGAAGGAACAGTATCTCAAGAGTGTTTTAGAGATGAAAAGAGTGTTAGACAGAGTAATGATTATCCATCCATCCATCCATTATCCAACCCGCTATATCCTAACTACAGGGTGACAGGGGTCTGCTGGATCCAATCCCAGCCAACACAGGGCTCAAGGCAGGAAACAAACCCTGGGCTGGGTGCCAGCCCACCGCAGGGCTAGAGTAATGATTATGAAGCTGGAAATTGGAGGTGTGATGATGAAAGTCACTAGTGCATATGCCCCGCAAGTTGGGTGTGCAATGGATGAGAAAGAAGATTTTTGGAGTGAGTTGGATGAAGTGATGAACAGTGTACCCAAGGAACAGAAAGTGGTAATTGGAGCGGATTTCAATGGACATGTTGGTGAAGGGAACAGAGGAGACGAGGATGTAATGGGTAGGTATGGTGTCAAGGAGAGGAATGAAGAAGGTCAGAGGATAGTGAATTTTGCCAAAAGGATGGACTTGGCTGTGGTGAATACGTATTTTAAGAAGAGGGAGGAACAAAGGGTTATGTACAGGAGTGGAGGAAGATGCACACCGGTAGATTACATCCTATGCGGAAGAGTCAATCTGAAGGAGATTGAAGACTGCAAAGTGGTGGCAGGGGAAATGTGTAGTTAAGCAGCATAGGATGGTGGTCTCTAGGATGACATTGAAGATCAAGAAGAGGAAGAGTGTGAGGTCGGAGTCAAGTATCAAATGGTGGAAGTTGAAAAAGGAAAACTGCAAGGTTGAGTTTAGGGAGAAGGTGAGACAGGCACTGGGTGGTAGTGAAGAATTACCAGACAGCTGGGAAACTACAGCAGATGTAGTAAGGGTGACAGCAAGAAGGGTGCTAGGTGTGACATCTGGACAGAAGGAAGAAAAGGAAACCTGGTGGTGGAATGGGAAAGTACAGGAGAGTATACAGAGGAAGAGGATGGCAAAGAAGAAGTGGGATAGTCAGAGAGATGCAGAAAGTAGACGAGTTAATAACAAGGAGATAATGCACAAGGTGAAGAGAGAGGTGGCAAAGGCTAAAGAAAAGGCATACGATGAGTTGTATGAGAGGTTGGACACTAAGGAGGGAGAAAAGGATCTGTACCGATTGGCTAGACAGAGGGACCGAGCTGGGAAAGATGTGCAGCAGGTTAGGGTGATAAAGGATAAAGATAGAAACATACTCACAACCGAGGAGAGTGTGTTGAGCAGATGGAAAGAGTACTTTGTGAGGCTGATGAATGAAGAGAACGAGAGAGAGAAGAGGTTTGATGATGTGGAGACAGTGAATCAGGAAGTGCAATGGATTAGCAAGGAGGAAGTAAGGACAGCTATGAAGAGGATGAAGAATGGAAAAGCCGCTGGTCCAGATGACATACCTGTGGAAGCATGGAGGTGTTTAGGACAGATGGCAGTGGAGTTTTTAACCAGATTGTTTAATGGAATCTTGGAAAGTGAGAGGATGCCTGAGGAGTGGAGAAGAAGTGTACTGGTGCCGATATTTAAGAATAAGGGGGATGTGAAGGACTGTAGTAACTACAGGGGGATAAAATTGATGAGCCACAGCATGAAGTTATGGGAAAGAGTCGTGGAAGCTAGGTTAAGAAGTGAGGTGATGATTAGTGAGCAGCAGTATGGTTTCATGCCTAAAAAGAGGACCACAGATGCAATGTTTGCTCTGAGGGTGTTGATGGAGAAGTATAGAGAAGGCCAGAAGGAGTTGTATTGCGTCTTTGTGGACCTGGAGAAAGCATATGACCGGGTGCCTCGAGAGGAGTTGTGGTATTGTATGAGGAAGTCAGGAGTGGCAGAGAAGTATGTAAGAGTTGTACAGGATATGTACGAGGGAAGTGTGACCGCGGTGAGGTCTGCGGTAGGAGTGACAGATGCATTCAAGGTGGAGGTGGGATTACATCAGGGATCGGCTCTGAGCCCTTTCTTATTTGCAATGGTGATAGACAGGTTGACAGACAAGATTAGACTGGAGTCCCCGTGGACTATGATGTTTGCTGATGACACTGTGATCTGTAGCGATAGTAGGGAGCAGGTTGAGGAGACCCTGGAGAGGTGGAGATATGCTCTACAGAGGAGAGGAATGAAGGTCAGTAGGAACAAGACAGAATACATGTGTATAAATGAGAGGGAGGTCAGTGGAATGGTGAGGATGCAAGGAGCAGAGCTGGCGAAGGTGGATGAGTTTAAATACTTGGGATAAACAGTACAGAGTAATGGGGATTGTGGAAGAGAGATGAAAAAGAGACTGCAGGCAGGGTGGAATGGGTGGAGAAGAGTGTCAGGAGTGATTTGTAACAGATGGATATCAACAAGAGTGAAAGGAAAGGTCTACAGGATGGTAGTGAGACCAGCTATGTTATATGGGTTGGAGACAGTGGCACTGACCAGAAAGCAGGAGACAGAGCTGGAGGTAGCAGAGTTAAAGATGCTAAGATTTGCATTGAGTGTGACAAGGATGGATAGGATTAGAAATGAGTACATTAGAGCGGTGTTTCCCAAACTCGGTCCTGGGGGCACACTGTGGCTGCAGATTCGTAATCAGTGACATCACCTGATAACACTGATCACATTTAATTAGCTGATATTATTTTTCTTTTATTCTACATTCAGAAAAGCACAGCAGCATGGTTTTTATATTTATAAGACATTTAGAAATATTTCTGCTTTTGCTATAGATTTAAATGCTTAACTCAATTTTGTTGATTTCATTATATTTTGACCTTTTTCTGTGCAGTTTTCCCCCTTCGTTGTGTCTTATTAATGACAATTAAAAATGAGCAGAGCAAGCACGCTGGCAAACAACACAGAATAATCAAAGTCTGCTAGTACTTTAGCATCAGACCCACTAATCTATATATATTAAATCCCTATGTGCGTCCAGGTGTCCATGTGTGGGTGTCTTCTGGTGAAGTGCGCATGCGCGTGGCACGGTGCTATGTGCGATATTACTGTCAGAGAAAGTTAGAGGCGTTTTACGGAAATACAAACCAGTATTACTGCGAGAGGAAATTAAAGGTATACAATACAGTGACACATATTACAGCCACATACAAGCCAGTATTACTTTCAGAGGAGATTAAAGGCATATTACCGATGCGCACGCCTGTATTACCACCAGAGAAAATTAAAGGCATATTACGGACGTATATTACGGACGTACAAGCCAGCGGATGTACAAGACGGTATCCTTCAATAAGGGCGTGCACAAAAAGGCGAGCCTCAAAAGGAGGACCTCAATTGGGCGCAGCGAATAAAGGTGCGCGTAAATAAAGATCTGTACCTGTTGCTCTTCACATATTCCAGAGCCATTTGAACTAAATTATCTACGCGCCCTTATTGAATAGAGCCGTACAAGACAATATTACTGTTACAGAAAATTAAAGACACACAATACACGGCGGCAGCCCACGAAGAACGGTCAGCTCAGCAAGTAAACATCAACAAAAGAAAGGCTGAAAGAAAGAAAAATACGACCAACAAAAAGAATGAGGTCAAAGTCCCTTGCCATTTAATATAGACTGTTCCTACTAATGTTTATGCACTACTGTTCTAGCGCCCATTATTGTAACGGGCTAAATGACTAGTTAGTAAATAATGGATTAATTAAACAATTAGAACACCTAGAAAAGTAGAATGAAAATCAAGATGAAAATATTGTTAAAAAGACAAAAATACATTATTCACATATAACTGCTTGGTACATTTATATATATATATATATATATATATATATATATATATATATATATATATATATAACCAAACTTAGTTTTCTAATTTCTATATTGTTCCCAAAACACAGAACTTGGGAACTAACACATCACTTAATTAGCCCAGGAGTCCAATTAAAACAGAAGCTGGTTGGAACAAAAACCTGCAGCCACAGTGTGCCCCCAGGACCGAGTTTGGGAAACACTGCATTAGAGGATCAGCTCAAGTTGGATGGTTGGGAGACAAAGTCAGAGAGGCGAGATTGTGTTGGTTTGGACATGTACAGAGGAGAGATGCTGAGTATATTGGGAGAAGAATGCTAAGGATTGAGCTGCCAGGCAAGAGAAAAAGAGGAAGGCCTAAGAGAAGGTTTATGGATGTGGTGAGAGAGGACATGCAGGTAATGGGTGTAACAGAACAAGATACAAAGGACAGAAAGATATGGAAGAAGATAATCTGCTGTGGTGACCCCTAATGGGAGCAGCCGAAAGAAGAAGAAGAAGAAGAAGATTAGAAAATGAAAAATCAAAGAAAGTAAATTGAAAACAAAACAAATTGAAAACAAAACAAATATATATTATGGACAATTAGCAGAGTAAATGAGCTTAAAATTTAAATTCTATTGTGTTCTCTTTGATATAACTAGGACTTTTCTGTATACAAACCCTGTTAAGATTTTTCAAAATATATTTTTGTCATTCAGCCTGGTAAAAAGTGTATATTTCATAAAGTAGACTTTAATTCAGTGAGTACAACTACAATTACTACACACACACGCACACACACACACACACCCATTTCAGGCTGGTGTAACTGAAATCTCCTGACTTATTTATATTTCACTTTTAAATTATATGGCAGGTAACACGGTAAGGCTTAGTTCAACATTTTATAGAAGTTTCAGATCACAAAAATCATGTACTTGTACTGTATAACCATGTGGTCCAAAACAATTATATTGGAGCATTATCTGAATATTTTTCAAAAAACAACAACAAGGTCCCTAGTGTCTGAGAATCAGCTCTCCCTGTGATACCCATGGCCATCTCTTCAGCAGCTTGTAAATTTAAATTTAGGATGGGGTTTAGGTAAACTCTCCGCTTGAGTAAAATTTCAAGTCCACTTCCACAATGAACCCTACTTTTAATCAATATCAAACTGGCCCAAATATTTCATGTTTGTTTTTTTTTCTTTCATAAAAGAAAGGACTTCTTTATATGCAAAGTCTAAAATGTCATTATCAAAAGAGAATGATTCAGAACACAGGAGAGCTGAATCAAGAAAGAATACAGTAATGGGTCATGGGTGAGCCTTAACATCTAAAAAGAAACAAAGTGTTTTATTACATTCAAATCATTTTCTCTGCCTTCTTTCAGCAACTACAGCCTGATGAATAAGGTTATTAGTTAGTTAGTGATATATCATAAACAGGAAGGCAAATAAATTTATCAGAAATACTATGCCTGTCAATCTTCATTGTGACAATATAAACAAGTTTCATCTTCCCAAATTACTTGGTGGGCAGTGACAGGAGTGGGCTAAGTCGCAAACCTAATCTTCTCATTTAACCTGATGTTTGCTCCTGGCCCATCCTGCCAGTGTTTGCTATTAAGTAACATTAAATAAGCAGTAGTCACATGATGGGAAGGAAAAGACAGATAAAAGGGAATTTGGCAAAAGCGATTTGCTCATATGTTGTAAACCCTGCTTGCAAAAGTCTCTTGTTAAGATTGTTTCACATTTCATCTATTTTCTGAACCTCTCGATAGCAGCAAAGTTCACTGCAATTGGGTTTGAGATGAAGCACAGGTTCAGTTGGCAGCTGTGTACTAAGCACACATGAACTCCTGTTAATACACTACTTTTAGTTTGTTGGAATTGACCTGCTTATGATGTTGGCCTGTTTTTGAATTACACTATTATGTCTTTTTGTATATCTTTTTAGTTGTTTCTGTACCTACATCAAATCTAATGTCTGTCTGTCTTTTTCTTGCCTCTTGGATTACATACTATCTATACATATTAATAAAAGGCAAAGCCCTCACTGACTCACTGACTGACTGACTGACTGACTCATCACTAATTCTCGAACTTCCCGTGTAGGTGGAAGGCTGAAATTTGGCAGGCTCATTCCTTACAGCTTACTTACAAAAGTTAGGCAGGTTTCATTTCGAAATTCTACGCGTAATGGTCATAACTGGAACATATTTTTTGTCCATATACTCTAATGGAGGAGGCGGAGTCACGTATCGCATCATCACGCCTCCTACGTAATCACGTGAACTAAAAACAAGGAAGAGATTTACAGCACGAGTCAAACGTGGGAACGAAGGTAAATGACGTTAATTTTTGACTGTCTTTTAATACTGTGTAAGCATACATATTAACACATGTGCAATTAAACGTGTGCATTTACGGGGTGATTTCTCAGGCTTTAAAGCTCGCCTTTTATCAAACGCGGGAACAAAGGTAACTGACGTTGTTCACTGTCTTTTAATACTGTGTAACCATACATATTTACACATGTGCAATTAAACGTGTGCATTTACGGGGTGATTTCTCAGGCTTAAAAGCTCGCCTTTTACTAAAAGGGTAAATGCAAAACTATTTTCAATCATTCTATGATCTGCTTCTCACAACTGAAGGCACCGTGGCTGATGGTAAATGACGTTAATTTTTGAGTGTCTTTTAATACTGTGTAAACATACATATTAACACGTGCAATTAAACGTGTGCATTTACGGGGTGATTTCTCAGGCTTAAAAGCTCGCCTTTTATCAAACGCGGGAACAAAGGTAAATCACATTCTTCATTGTCTTTTAATACTGTGTAACCATACATATTAACACATGTGCAATTAAACGTGTGCATTTACGGGGTGATTTCTCAGGCTTAAAAGCTCGCCTTTTACTAAAAAGGTAAATGCAAAACTGTTTTCAATCATTCTATGATCTGCTTCTCACAACTGAAGGCACCTTGGCTGATGTTACGTCACTTGCTGTCCAACCATAAGCGTTACCTGGTGGTTAACTGGACACTCACTTCACTCCCTTTCGGGAATCGAAGCTCTGAGATTTTCTTTTGTTCTTAATTAAAATTTAAAAGCAATACTTCACTGCTGCTAAGCCCCTCTAGCGCTGACGTCCGAGGTTCGATTACCGTAAGCAAGTGCAGTGAGTGTGTAATTACATTCACGGCATTCGTAGTCTGATTCACAATCTGATTGTATGGGTGGTTACCTACCAGGTAACGCTTATACTTGGCCACCAAGTCAGGTCGAAGTGATCACTCAAGTAAAGGCAGCTTCACAAAAAAACAGATCCTTAACAAACTGTTATTAGTATATTTTCCCTCAATTTAAAAACGTTTTATTTTCTTCTTAATAAAAATTTAAAAGCGGTACTTCGCCGGTGCAAAGCGCGTGGATTTGACCGACTGACACATACAGACATATTCATGAGTGCAGGTACTTCGGAAAGAAAGCACCGTGTAAACCTAAAGTTTAAATTAAGTTCATAGACCTACAAAAGGTTGCCATTCATTTGAGGCAAGATTGCTTTTCTTCTGTACAACTATACGTTGCATTCTCAAGAGTGTGCTTGCACGGCTTCAGATATATATGTATATATATATGTATGTCTATATATAAATATGAAAGCTTATAAGTGCTGCCTTACTTCTCTTTAAGAAAGGAAGATGTAATGATACTTGATTTAAACGATTCCATGTCTTCCTGGGTTTGCGTAGCTTATTGTCAATATCTTTACACCTGTTTTTAACACTTATTTACTGAAACGGGCTTTCACGAAAAAAGTTAGGGCTTTGCTACAGGATACACCCTCCACAAGTTAAGCAAGTAAAAATTAAATATATATTTCTGTTTTATTTAAACCTTTTAAGTTCGTATGCATAGCCCCATTTGGCTGTTTAATTTTTTTTTTCTTTCTTCAGTAATATTTAATCTCCTTAAAGAAAAAGAACATATCCATTTTACTTTTTTTGTACCTCTTTAGTAATATTTTAGTGTAAAAGGATAACCAGTATTTAAACCTTTTATGTTACTTTATACATTTATTTTACACAATGTTGAAAAATTAATAAGAAAGCTACATATTTTGGCAGCTGCTGCTTTCATTTTCAATGAAATGAAAAAAGCTCTCCAAGAGAAAACGTCAATGAAGAAGAAACAGTTTGCACTATCTAAAAATCAGAAACCCTCATTTATAAAAGTTTGCTGCAGATGACTTAACTGAAAATAAATGAATAGTTCCTATGTATATAATACATATTTATCTATTTTACTCATGCCTTTATTCCACCAACTTACAACATCTGAGGTACAATTTGTTACATTACTTTTGTTTTTTGCAGCGCAGGCAGGTGAAGTGACTTCCTCAGGGTCACACAGTGGTGTCAGTACCAGGATTTGAACTGACAAGCTCCGGGTTTACTGAAATATTACTGAACAAAGAAAAAAAACGAAAACGGGCAAATACGGCTATGCATACAGATGTCCATCCGTCCATTATCCAACCTGCTATATCCTAAATACAGGAGCCAATAAGTACATATGTTTATATACAGTATATATATATATATATATATATATATATATATATATATATATATATATGTGAATGTATGTATGTATATATGTATGTCTATATATATATATATATATATATACAGTATATATATATATATATATATATATATATATATGTAGATATGTAAATTTGTATATGTATATATATGTTTATGTGGATGTGTATATGTGTATATACGTATGTATATGTACATATGTGTATATGTAGATATGTATATATATATATGTATATGTATATATATGTTTATGTGTGTCTGTGTGTGTATATTATATATATAAAAGACAGCAACACTCATAACAATGACAACACAATTACATTGACAATCATGTTACGTTATTTTTAAAATGTTTCCTTTTTTTTTTCATAACCTCTTTAACACACTACTTCTCCGCTGCGAAGCGCGGGTATTTTGCTAGTACATAAATAAAATACACTTTATTTTTCTTGTTTGCTATGGTTTGCTTAGCCTTGGGTAGCAGTACCAGTAGTACTTTACTGCTCTGTATTTGTGATGCTCAGCCTTCCCATCATGTAAGCCAGCACTGCTATGCCTGTCAATAAATTACTTGACTGTCAATGCATTACTTGATGAGGACAGAAACCCAGAGGACCCTTCTAAGAAATTCTGATTTCCCAGTTCAAATGGAACACAGCATTAGCAATGGCTAAGCAACAGCTGCTACCATCTATAGGTGATCAAAGTAGCAAAATCATTTAAAACTTCACTGTTTATGGTTTGAGCAACTTGGTACCATACTTGGAAAAAATAAGAGTATGGATAGCTTTAGAAGGCTCCTGAATATATTACATGTAATATCAACACTACATACTTAATGTAAGCATCCATCACTTGAAAAAATATAGTAATAGGTAACATTGTGTAATGGCCCTACCCTATTTATAAACATTTATGTTTATTAATACATGTTTATTAGCAGAACTATTATCTCTCTATTATTATAAAAAAAAATCTTGGAAAGGAAAACCAGGGAGACGAGATGTGATCTTTTCGGAAGACACTTAAAAGACCCACGAGACGAAAGAGATTGGCCACCGAGCATCTCGCAGGGACCGTAAACATGAGAATTGGTCCCAAGAGATTGTCCCAGGACCGTCTCGCGGGGACGTGGAACATGACATTGTTGCAAGACACGCCTTACTTACAACTAATATCAAATAAGACGACGGGCAGCAAAACACTCAGTTGTTTAAAGGCAGGTAGCAGACACAGATCCTGTGCTCTCAGCTCATATAAAGCATATAAGGACAATACGTTCTAGATCAGGCATGTCAAACTAACTACCATTGGTGGGCTGCTTCGACTGCCATATGTGCGTCAGCGGGTCACACTGTAACAAATACTATTATACTATTATATAAAGTTACTGTAGCTTTCTTTCCAATACTGAAAACTTTAAAAAATGTAACACTTAAAGTTTAAAGAAAAGCAATTTATTTCCATACAATTTCCGTACAACAGCGTACAATCAGAGTCTTAGCCTCTTAGCTAGGTCCTTAAATAGGAGTCTTGTAGTCTGAGATCTATTTCTTTTGTCCCGACACTTGGCATCTCTTGTTAGTAACCAGTTCGTCAATATCAGGCTTGAAATTTTGTGCAGCTGGAACTTTTATGAGGGATGAAAGGTGCTTGACAGTAACTCTTGAGTGATGTGGGGTTTTGGTAGCTTTCATTAACGAAAACAATTGATCACAAAGGTAAGTGCTCCCAAACATAGACAGTACTCTCGATGCCAACTTACGGATCTGCACATACGAGGGTGGCAGGTAAGCATACAAGCCTGGGACACCAACTTCATTGAATTTTGCCTTCAGAATAGAATCTGACTGCAGTTCAATCAATTCTATTTGGATAATCTCAGACGCATTCTCACTCTCTCTCTCACACAGGCGGAAGCACGAGCGTAGCAGCGAGCGGAAGCACCGAGCAGCGGCGTCTTACACAGGCACGTAACCCTTCGCAAACACCCGAGCAAGTTCATCGGAAGTAAAGCCGGCAGCTGACCAGAAGAAATAACCGGCAGTGAGAAACTTGAAGCCGACGGTCTCTGAAGCAGAAAGCACTTAAGTAAACTACAGAAAATGGAGAAGATGACATCAATACTAAACGTAAGTTCTATCTGCTCTCTGCCCGTTGAGGGCACGTTTATATGTTGTGTGTCCTGCAGCATGTACAGTTCAGGTTTTCCGGCCGAAAGTGTTTAGTTAATTTAGAGTTGGTCGGGAAAATACGCGAATTGGAGGACCGCGTTAGGAATCTGATAGCGATTAGGCAAACCGAAAATTGGATCGACTCGGTTTGTTTAGACAATTCGGGTACATCTGATTCGGCTTCAGTCTCTCCTGGCCCCACTGTAGTCAGTGCACGGCCAAAGTTAGCAGCACCAATTCAGCCACAGGGCGAGTGGGTAACAGTAAGACGGGGGTCTAAGAATCCAAAATGTAGTCCCCCGGCACCCAGGTCACCAATTCGGACCCAGAACAGATTCTCAGCACTCCGCAGCGCGCCTGTGGTAACTGAGAATAAGAAAGTGCTCATAATTGGCGATTCCATAGTGCGGAATGTTAGAATTCCAAACTATGTTAAACCAGCAGTTCATGTTAAGTGCCTCGCAGGGGCCAAGATTTCTGGCATAGAGGCCGCATTGGACCGTGTCGCAGACGATGAAGTATCTACCTTATTGCTGCATGTCGGCACTAATGATATTTATTCACAGCAATCTGAGGTATTAAAGAGGAACTTCATCTCTCTTTGCATCAAAGCTAAAAGAAAATGACGGAATTTAGTTGTATCTGGCCCCTTACCAAGATTATATAGAGGGGATGTGATTTATAGCAGATTGCATTCCCTTCACTGCTGGCTAGAAACCTGGTGTGCAAACAAAAGCATAGCGTTTGTGAACAATTGGAATGATTTTTGGGAAAGGCCTGGATTTTTCAGAAGAGATGGTCTTCATCCTAACTGGAGGGGATCTTATGTATTATCCCAAAATATGGCAGCAAAACTGCCTGGTTGACTGATTAGAGCACCATCCAGGCCGCAGTCATGTGATCTTAAATCACAGGCTGTTGTTTATCCTACCTGTTACTTTCCTGAAGCTGTTACCCATAATCCTTGTCTTGGGGCATCCAGTAAATTTAGTCTTGATACAAACCTTAAATTAATTGATAACCAAAAAATAAGGTGTATAATTAGACCAAGGGATAAAACCAGACCCTCCACCAGGGGCATCTGTAATAGAAATTTACTACAAATTAAAACAAAAAGTATATCACCAATTCAGAAAGAAGCATACAGTTTTAAATGCTGCTTATTGAACATTCGCTCTCTTGGCACTAAAGCTGTTTTGGTAAATGATATTATATTAAGTACAAAATCTGATCTGTGTCTTCTCACCGAAACCTGGCTTAGTAAATGTGACACTGTCCCCCTAGCTGAGGCGTCACCAGATGGATACTCGTTCCTTCATAAGTCTAGAGATTCAGGTCGAGGAGGGGGCCTTGGAATAATTCATTGTAACAAAATGCAAATCACTTCTAAAAATTTAGGCAACTTTACATCCTTTGAAGCATTCATTTTAAATATTAAAACAGATTCCAACACAATTATAGTGCTAGTCTATAGACCACCAGGGCCGTATTCATTGTTCATGTCTGAATTTAGCAACCTTTTATCTGACTTGGCTATAAATTATGATCATGTAGTACTGATGGGGGATTTTAATGTACACATTGATGTGGAAACTGACACTTTTAGCAAATGTTTTACTTATTTGTTAAATTCAGTAGGATTTTGTCAGAATGTCAAAGGTCCAACTCATAATCATAACCACACATTAGATTTAATTATAACTTACAAAGTTGAAATTCAAAATTTAATTATTACTCCATTAAATGAAGTTATTTCTGATCACTACTTAATTACATTTGATTTGGTCCTGCCCTTGCCAACACACTCCCAGATTAAAACAAAGACAGTGCGACATCTAGATTGTAATTCTGCTTCAAAATTTATAGATAGTTTGAGTAAGTCGAGTGTAATTGTGGAAAACCATTTAGATCAGTTAACAGCAAATGTAAACACTGAAAACAATTTAGATGAGCTAACATCACATTATAATGTGACCTTGAGAGATGCTCTGGACACAGTGGCTCCCCTTAAAACAAAAGTGATCAAAGCACATAGAAACTCTCCCTGGTTTAATGAAAACACTCGAGCTCTTAAATTAGAGTGTCGAAAACTGGAATGCAGATGGAGAACAACAAAGCTACAGGTCTTTCAAATTGCATGGACAGAGAGTGTTAATAAATATAAAAAAAGCCCTCTTTAAAGCTCGGTCAGAATATTATTCTACATTAATAGATAGCAATAATAAAAATCCTCGGGCACTGTTTAGAACAGTGGCTAAATTAACAAATGGAAATTCAGATCAACAGTGCAAAATACCAACAGACATTAGCAGTACAGACTTTATTAACTTCTTCAATGAGAAAATTAAAAATATAAGATCCCAGATCTCTGCATCACAGTACAAACCAAATACTAGCTTAGCAGACCCTGTCTCACATTGCACTCAGCACTTTAGTAATTTTAATCCTGTAACTGAGCAGGAAGTCTTAAGTTTAATTTCTAAAATGAAGCCCACTACTTGTTCCCTAGATCCAGTGCCAACAAAACTAGTAAAAAGTGCAATGGATGTTCTTGCAGTGCCTATCCTAAACATTATCAGTAGTTCATTATTGCATGGCACAGTACCTGATGCACTAAAAGTGTCAGTCATTAAACCATTACTTAAAAAGTCAGACCTTGACCCACATATACTAAATAATTATAGGCCTATTTCAAATTTACCGTTTCTCTCTAAAATACTAGAAAAAGTAGTCGCCAGTCAGCTTCAGACACACCTTATGCATTACAATTTATTTGAGAAATTCCAGTCTGGTTTTCGCACTGGTCATAGTACAGAAACGGCACTAACACGGGTTGTAAATGACATTCTGATATCCTCTGATGAAGGAAACTCCACTGTAATTATGTTGTTGGACTTAAGTGCAGCATTTGACACCATCGACCATTCTATTTAACTGCACAGGCTAGAAAATGATGTTGGGCTTACAGGCACCGTGCTCGCTTGGTTTAGTTCTTACTTATCAAATCGATTCCAATATGTACAGAAATGTGCTGACAGTACTCCATCATTATACACAGAAGTTCAATATGGTGTCCCGCAGGGTTCAGTACTGGGACCTTTACTGTTTTCACTGTACATGCTTCCACTGGGATCTCTCATTAGGAAACATAATGTTAATTTTCACTCGTATGCAGATGACACCCAGTTATACCTTTCATTTAAATCAAATGAAGTTTCTCCAATGTTGTCTTTAATTAGTTGTGTTAGTGAATTAAAGGAGTGGATGAATAAGAACTACTTGTCTTTAAATACAGATAAAACAGAGATGTTAATTGTTGGAGGGTATGATGCTGATCACAACAATATTTTGTCATCATTTAACTCGGTGGGAATCCCAGTCAATTTTACTGAATCAGCCCGCAATCTAGGAGTTATCTTTGACTCTAGCATGTCATTTAAAGCGCATATTACAAAGTTGTCCAAAACATGTTTCTTCCATCTTAAAAATGTTAGGAAATTAAGGTGCTTTTTAAATAAACAGGATTCTGAGAAACTAATTCATGCATTTATCTCTAGTAGGATTGACTACTGCAATGCGGTGTTCACTGGATGTTCAAACTGTTCTTTATACAGCCTCCAGTTAATCCAAAATGCGGCTGCGAGAATTATTACAAGAACAAGAAAATACAAACACATAACTCCAGTTCTTAAATCCTTACACTGGCTCCCGGTTAAGTTTAGGGCAGATTTCAAAATCCTTCTTTTAACATATAAAGCATTAAATGGTCGAGGTCCGGCTTACTTGTCTGAACTTATCATGACTTACAAACCAGAGCGCACATTAAGATCTCAAGATGCCGGTCTGCTTATGATTCCAAGGATTAATAAAATAACAGTGGGAGGTCGAGCTTTTAGTTACAGGGCCCCTAAACTGTGGAATGGTCTGCCTACTACTATAAGAGATGCCCCTTCGGTCTCAGCTTTTAAATCCCGGCTGAAGACTCACTACTTCAGTTTAGCATATCCTGACTAGAGCTGCTGATTAACTGTACAGACTGCATCTCTGTTGTTAGTCATTTGCACTTAAACATAAGTAACATGACAGTTATAATTATATACTAACCCTCACTTATTCTGTTTTTCTTCTCGGTACTCAAATGTGGCACTTGGTGCCATGGCCCACCTGCCAAGTTGTTTTGCCTGCCTAAGGAAAAGTCATCCCAGATGGAGGATTGCAGGAATCGTGGGAGAGAGGGGTCCTTTCATCGGATTGGCTGGCCCAGCACTGTTTCAGCTGTGGAATAGCCAAATGGGGGAGGCAGCTTGAAGGATGAGGTCTCCAGGACTCTATACAAATCCAAATCTTATTATGGGATATATCATCTACTGTTAAATTCTGCTCTGTACTTCTAAAATTTATATTTTTTATTTCTTACTATATTGAGAAATTGTTCTGTTCTGTACTGTATTGTATTGTATTGACCCCCTTCTTTTGACACCCACTGCACGCCCAATCTACCTGGAAAGGGGTCTCTCTTTGAACTGCCTTTCCCAAGGTTTCTTCCATTTTTCCCTACTAGGTTTTTTTGGGAGTTTTTCCTTGTCTTCTTAGAGAGTCAAGGCTGGGGGGCTGTCAAGAGGCAGGGCCTGTTAAAGCCCATTGCGGCACTTCCTGTGTGATTTTGGGCTATACAAAAATAAACTATTGTATTGTATTGTATTCTCAACATTGTAAGACTATGGTGATGTAAACAGCGCAAAGTCCTGTTTGTGTGAACTGAAATCACAAAAATGCTCACTGAATTCATTGCTTAGTAATTCAAGTTGGAAAACTACAGAGCCCCCGAGGGGACGTGGTGTAATTTTTTTTCTGAAGATTTTTCTGGTGCGCACCAGATAGTTTCAAGTGCGCACCAGATAGTTTCAAGAAAGCACCAGATACTTTCAACCGCACAGTAACTGAAAAAGGGATCCATACCTATACATAATTTCTGATGCATATTAGTTCTGTTTTATTGTTGCACTTAGGAAAAATGGAAATTGGAGACTCCTCCTTGAGCCGCCACCTTATCGTGGTGGAGGGGTTTGCGTATTCCAGTGATCCTAAGAGCTCTGTTGTCGGGTGTTTTATGCCACTGGTAGGGTCACCCAAGGCAAACTGGTCCTAGGTGAGGGACGAGGTAAAGAGCGGTTCAGAAAATCTACGATGAAGAATAAAAACTTTGGACTGCGTTTTCCCTTGCCCGGACGCGGGTCAGCAGGGCCCCCAACTGGAGCCAGGCCTAGAGGTGGGGCTCAATGGCGAGCGCCTGTTGGCCGGGCCTGCATCCATGGTGCTCGGCCAGGCACAGCCAGAAGAGGCAACGTGGGTCCCCCCTCCCATGGGCTCACCACCTGTGGGAGGGCCAAGGAGGTTGGGTGCAGTGTGAGTTGGGTGGTGGCCAAAGGCGGGGACCTCGGCGGTTCGATCCTCGGCTACAGAAGCTGGTTCTTGGGACATGGACTGTCACCTCTCTGAAGGGGAAGGAGCCTGAGCTAGTGCATGAGGTCGAGAGGTTAGGCACCATAGATATAGTTGGACTCACCTCGATGCACAGCGTGGACTCTGGAACCAATCTCCTTGAGAGGGGCTGGACTCTCTACCACTCTGGAGTTGCCCCCGGTGAGAGGCGCCGAGCGGGTGTGGGCATACTTATTGCCCCCCAACTTGGAGCCGGTTCACTGGGGTTCACCCCAGTAGACGAGAGGGTAGCCTCCCTCTGCCATCAGGTGGGGGGACGGTCCTAAACTGTTGTTTGTGCGTATGCGCCGAACAGCAGTCTGGAGTACCCACCCTTTTTGGAGTTCCTGGAGGGGGAGCTAGAGGGCACACCTTCTGGGGACTCCGTCATTATACTGGTAGACTTCAATGCTCACGTGTGCCATTGCCCACTTCCCAGTGAGACCTGGAAGGGCATGATTGGGAGGAATGGCCTCCCCGATCTGAAACCAAGCAGTGTTTTGTTATTGGACTTCTGTGCTCATCATGGATTGTCCATAACGAACACAATGTTCAAGCATAGGGGTGTTCATATGTGCACCTGGCACCAGGACACCCTAGGCCTCAGTTCGATGATCGACTTTGTGGTCGTGTCGTCGGACTTGCGTCCATATGTCTTGGACACTCGGGTGATGAGAGGGGTGGAGCTGTCAACTGATCACCACCTGGTGGTGAGTTGGCTTCGATGGTGGGGGAGGATGGCGGTCAGGCCTGGTAGGCCCAAGCGTATTGTGAAGGTCTGCTGGGAACATCTGGCAGAGTTCCCTGTCAGAAGTAGCTTCAACTCCCACCTCCGGCAGAACTTTGACCATGTCTCAAGGGAGGAGGGGGACATTGAGTCCGAATGGGCCATACTTCGTGCCTCTATTGTTGAGGCGGCTGACCGGAGCTGTGGCCATAAGGTAGTTAGTGCCTGTCGTGGTGGCAATCCCCAAACCCGTTGGTGGACACCGGCGGTGAGGAATGCCGTCAAGCTGAAGAAGGAGCCCTACAGGACCCTTATGTCCTGTGGGACTCCGGAGGCAGCTAATAGGTACCAGCAGGCCAAGCAGAATGCGGCTTTGGTGGTTGCTGAGGCAAAAACTCGGGCATGGGAGGAGTTTGGGGAGACCATGGAGGAGGACTTCCGGATGGCTTCGAGGAGATTCTGGTCCACCATCCGGCATCTCAGACCGGGAAAGCGGTGCAGTGTCAACACTGTGTATGGTGGGGATGGTGCGCTGCTGACCTCGACTCGGGACATTGTTGGTTGGTGGGGGGAGTACTTCGAAGACCTCCTCAATCCCACTAACATGCCTTTCAATGAGGAAGCAGAGCCTGGGGACTCGGAGGTGGGCTCTCCCATCTCTGGGACTGAGGTCACCGAGGTGGTCAAAAAACTCCTTGGTGGCAGGGCCCCGGGGGTGGATGAGATATGCCCGGAGTTCCTCAAGGTTCTGAATGTTGGTCTTGGTAGACACGCCTCTGCAACATTGCATGGACATCAGGGACAATGCTGGCAGACTGGGGTGGTGGTCCCCCTCCTTAAGAAAGGGGACCGGAGGGTGTGTTCCAACTACAGAGGGATCACACTCCTCAGCCTCCCTGGAAAAGTCTATTCGGGGGTCCTGGAGAGGACAGTCCGTCAGATTGTCAAACCTCGGATTCAAGAGGAACAGTGTGGTTTTCGCCCTAGTCGTGGAACAGTGGACCAGCTTTACACCCTTGGCAGGGTCCTGGAGGGTGCATGGGAGTTTGCCCAACCAGTCTACATGTGTTTTGTGGACTTGAAAAAGGCGTTCGACTGTGTCCCACGGGGAATCCTACGGGGGTGCTCCGAGAGTATGGGGTACCGGACCCCCTGATAAGGGCTGTTCGGTCCCTGTACAACAGGTGTCAGAGCTTGGTCTGCATTGCCGGCAGTAAGTCAAACCTGTTTCCGGTGAGAGTTGGACTCCGCCAGGGCTGCCCTTTGTCATTGATTCTGTTCATAACTTTTATGGACAGAATTTCTAGGCGCAGCCAGGGCATTGAGGGGGTCCTGTTTGGTGGGCTCAGGATTGGGTCACTGCTTTTTGCAGATGATGTTGTCCTGTTTGCTTCGTCAGGCTATGATCTTCAGCTCTCTCTGGATTGGTTCGCAGCCGAATGTGAAGCGGCTGGGATGGGAATCAGCACCTCCAAATCCGAGACCATGGTCCTCAGCTGGAAAAGAGTGGAGTGCCCTCTCAGTTTTGGGGGCGAGATCCTGCCTCAAGTGGAGGAGTTCAGGTATCTCAGGGATACTTGTTCACGAGTGAGGGAAGAATGGAGCGGGAGATCGACAGGCGGTTCGGTGTGGCATCCGCAGTGATGCGGGCTCTGCATCGGTCTGTCGTGGTGAAAAAGGAGCTGAGCCATAAAGCAAAGCTCTCAATTTACCAGTCGATCTACGTTCCTACCAAGGTTAATATAGTTAACGAAAACTAAAATCAAAACTGAAACTATTATTAAAAAAACAATTAATAAAACCGAAATGAAAAAGTAAAACTAAACGAAACTATTAAAGTAGCTGGAAAGACTAACTGAAATAAAATAATAATTTACTAAAATATTTTTAGTTTTCATTTTTGAATGAATATTCTTGCCGTTAGTCTTTAACCCTTATAAGTTTTAACTCTAAAACAGAAAGTCATCCACCACAAGCTGTCCCTGCACATATTCATCCAGTGAATGGTGGCTGGTGACGGAGGGCGGCTGTTCACACAGCATTTGCGGTGACAGAGCAAGCTAAATGCAGGTGCATAAAGCGTGAGAAATAGAAAGCGATTTACGTGCCGCCTTTCTTTGCACTTGTTGTATATCAAAATGTATTCAAATGGCCGGAATCAGAATGTGCTGGTCAACAAAAACTTTACTGTATCGACAGAAAAATCAGTGAGTAATGTTTCAAATTATTTCTCAGGTGTCTGCTTTTTGTTGACAGCAATTCACCTGCCACTTCGCACAGGAGAAATCGTTTTTACTTTCTCATACACGAAGTATAGAGAAAGTATAGTAATCATGAAAAAATTCTTGATGAAAAAAATCTTGACATTATAGATTTTTTTTAGATGCAATATGTATGATATGGCTGACATAAAGAACAAAAAGAATACGATACTTCAACTACCTGATTTGAGAGAGAGAGAGAGAGAAAAACCCAGAGTCCAAAAATACTGTTTTTTGGAATTGTGTGTGTGTGCGCACGTGTATGTGTGTGTGTCTGTGTCTGTGTGTAAACACGATAACTCAAAAACGCAACTAGATAGATGGATGAAATTCGGCATGTGGTTGTTACACCACAATTGTAGGTCTGTATTAACTTTTGGGCCAAACCCATTACCCGGAAGTGGTACTTTACCTGAACACATATGATTTTTTTTTTATTCATGCAGCTGCAGAGTCTGACTTATTCAACATTACTTTTATAATAATTCTTCAATGTATTATTAATTTGATTTGTTGGTGATTGTTCCTTAATGTACATAATATAAAAATATAATCATTGTCTTGCGGTTTACTCCTCAAATATCCATCCCCATATCTGAGTATACAAGAAAGTCGAGGAGAGCACTCACGATTTTTGAAAATAAAACGCCGCTGATCGAGAGACTGACTAGGTCATCATACAAGATCAGCATATTGTTGCTGACCAATCACTTTTGCTTTACAAACATTGTTTAACAACGAAGCGATACAAACAAAGGTAAAGAGTCTGACAAGTGATGAAAAACTAAACATACTAACGGGTTTTTGTATTTATTCTATATTTATTAATTTATCTTTTTTAGTTCATATTCACAACTCAAAATACCCGATATTATGAAAGTAATCCATTAGCAGAATTATATTTTAAAATATTTGTCTCCCTTTTTTCAATGTTTTTCTCTCTCTCTCTCTCTCAAATCAGGTAGTTGAAGTATCGTATTCTTTTTGTTCTTTATGTCAGCCATATCATACATATTGCATACCAGGGAGTTTTCCTGCCTTACATCCAAACCTGCTGCGGTAGGCTCCAGATTTCCTATGATCCTGCTCTGGATAAACAGGTTTAGATAATGTTGTGTATGTTGTTCTTAATCTCAGACGCGGTCTCTGTTGTTTTGTGCCTGTCTGTATTCCTATGACCTGCTCTTGCTCTACTCATTATGTGTTTACTGTCCTTATGGTGGGCTGTTCAAGACTCACTGCCCCTAACCTTCACATGACATGTTTGTTGTTCTTTGTTTCCCTCAATACAGCCAGGTGAGGTCTGTACACTCATTCAAGTCTAAGAGCCCTGTTCTTCCTAAGCCCCTGTGATTTTTCATGAGAAAATATTTAAAAAATTATAAAATTGTGTAAAATTACTCATATTAAGTGTCTAGTTTTGATCATGCTTGTTGTTATCAGACAAAAACAAAACAAGATAGTAAACCAGGCAGTGTAGTAAGCTTCCATGAACATTAAACTCATATCCAAATCTGTTAAGTGTACAGTTCTGTCTGATTGTGACACAAAACTAACTCCATAAGCACTCCATGCCATAATTACTAAAACTAAAACTGAAACTAATATATATAAAAATAAAATAGAAATGTCTTGGTGAAATAAAAACTAAACTAAAACTAAAAATACACGATGAAGGAAAACTAAAACTAAACTGAATTTGCAAGTAAGGTCAGAAAAAATATAGAAATAAAAACTAATATAAAAAGGCAAAACTATAATAACCTTGGTTCCTACCCTCACCCATGGTCATGAGCTGTGGGTAGGGACAGAAAGAACAAGATCGCGAATACAAGTGGCTGAAATGAGTTTCCTCCGCAGGGTGTCTGGGCTTTCCCTTAAAGATAGAGTGAGAAGCTCAGTCATCCAGGAGGAGCTCAGAGTAGAGCCACTGCTCCTCTGCATCGTTAGGAGTCAGATGAGGTGGCTTGGGCATCTGATCAGGATACCTCCTTGACACCTCCCTGGTGGGGAGGAGGTCCCGGGGAAGACCCAGGACACGCTGGAGGGACTATGTCTCTTGGCTGGCCTGGGAATGCCTCAGGATTCCCCCGGAAGAGCTAGTAGAAGTGGCCAGGGTGAGGGAAGTCTGGGCATCTCTGCTCAAGCTGCTACTCCTGTGACCCGATCTCGGATAAGCAGAAGAGGATGGATGGATGGAAACTGGAGACTTTATAGAAGTATACTTTTATCTTGATCTTAAACACAAAGACATAGCATTTGTTCTTGCAGTTTGTCATGAATACATTATCACTGAAAGGCATTTAAAACATATATTGAAGTTTAAAGGCCTATTTCATCGTAAGGTCTATAGCAACATTGGGGATATACAGCAACAATTGCAAAGCTCAGGTCAGCGTCATGGCTACCGATGGATGCACACAAAATATAAAAAAAATGGTTTGCATGTGAAGAAGAAAGATTTTTGCCTGATATTGAAGGCGCTAGATGGGTTTTTCCTAAGTGCAACTATAAAACATAACTAATATGCATCACAAATTATGTATAGGTAGCCCCTTTTCAGTTACTGTGCAGTTAAAAGTTGTTACTTGTTACTATCTGGTGCTCACTTGAAACTATCTGATGCTTACTTGAAACTATCTGGTGCTCACTTGAAACTATCTGGTGCGCACTTGAAACTATCTGGTGCACACTTGAAACTATCTGGTGCGCACTTGAAACTATCTAAAAATCCCCAGAAAACAAATTACACCATGTCTCCTCAGGGGCTCCGTAGAAAACAAATCCTCCAAAAATCAAATTTTACTTTACCAAGTTTAATTCAAAGTTTATATTGTAAAATAAGCCGATATGCAAAAAGCCCCCTGACCTACACTAATTTTACAAACTCAAAATCACAAAAATTTGTTAATAAACAACTCACTAACTTCTTGCGTCCACTTCAGATCTTCAGCTGTAGTCTGCACTAACTGTTTGTTACAATACTAGCACAAAATTACATAAAACTAGAGCAAAAAAACGTGAAAATATGCGAGTGACCAGTCTCAGCGGCCCAGCCAGTAGTGTAGCCTGCCAGGCTACTGCAGCCTAGCACTTCAGTTGCAACATTGTGGCACATTAACTTTGGTCAAGGCTATTGGTGTGGGGGGAGGTTGTGTCATGCCTAGGGTATCAAGGAGCTGATGCCGCAGCTGCAACTATACTTGCAGATAACATTTCCGGTACTGTAATGCCATGGGAAAACGCACTTTTGTCAGAAGGTGGAAGTAAGAAAAGTCAATAAGTAATGCCGAAGATGCAGAATGATTCAATCACAAACGATAGTAATCATTTTGTACAAGTTTAGTGCTAACTAGAATCTGTCATGGCCCGTGTTTTGACATGCCTGTTCTAGATGAAACGTCAATGACTATGTGAAGAAGAAAGAGCAGCGCGGAGAAAAGAGACCCAAAAGCATTGGAGAAAAAAAAATGAAGAAAAGAGATTATGAAAGCAGTGGAATTCAACAGGCTCAAAAAAACAATGGTGCGATACACATGCAGAGAAAGGTAAAGAATATGAAAGCAGTAAAATTCGAAAGTATTGTAGCGTCCCAGGCAGGTTGAAGCCTTTTGTTTTGAGTGACTGTTAGGTCCGATTAAAAACAAAGTAAAACGTCATAAAGAGGTTCAAAAATGAGGGGGCGAAACACATGCAGAGCAGGTTAGAGATAATGAAAACAGTGGAATTCAAAAGACACAAAAAAATGTAGGAGCGATATACATGTACAGCAAGTTACAAAATATAAACGCAGAAAAATTCAAAAGCATCAAAAAAAGATAAAGAACGTATTAGCGTTAAAAAAGAGAAATTATTACTCGGTGAAATAACGGAAAGGCGAATAGAGATTGAATATGTGGACATAGGTGATATGTCAGAAGTACGGAAATTTTGTAAGGCTTTGAAGTTTAAGTAAGAGACTTGTAGATTGTCTAATTCGTGTTGCCATCAGGGAAAAGTAGTGTTTCTACACAATAAGGAGGCGTATCCAAGAGAATTAAAAGATTTGATGTTTGGGGAACGTGAAATCCACAAACAGTCGCTCAGTCATTTCCCAACCCGCTATATCCAAAAACAGGGTCACGGGGGTCTACTGGAGCCAATCCCAGCCAGCACACGTCGCAAGTCAGGAACAAACCCCTGCAAGAAACCGAGGCACCGCTCCAACCCAGGGGGGCGGCCATCTAGCGTCCAGGGGGAGGTATTGCAACATCCAGGGCTGCTCCCCCTGAATATAGAGTGAAGGGGTGTCTGCCACAAAGGACATAAAACTTTATTGTGTTAGCTCAACGTCTTTGCAGATTTCAAGTGGCTATGCCTATGTGGTGTCATAAAACACTACTAGAGAATGTAACCAGAACATTTACTATACTGCACAGTAATTTCTTCCAGATCCCCACTCAGTGTTTTGGCTGCCTGCTGAGCAGACTGTGGAATGTAGAAGCTCAGGAGCCTCATGCATAACGCCTTGTGTAGAATTCACACTAAAACATGGAGTAAGGACAAAAGTGGAAATGTGTGTACACAGAAAAAAATCCAGATGCATAAATCTGTGCGTTCGCCAACTTCCACGTTCTTCCGCTCCATAAATCCTGGTCAGCATGAAAAGTAACACTGCCCCACCAAAACTCCTCCCAGAATTAGGCCTCTTTGAATATGCAAATCAATATCAGCGTTCTGTGAAAAGACAATGGCAAAATCATGGGTGGAAAATAGAAGAATTTCAGCGAATACCAAGTGGAGGCAAGGAAAAACGAATTATTTGTTGGTTTAAACTTTGGTATAAACAACAAAAGGAAGTTGATTGAGTGACATAGAGTGTTGGAGAAACTCGAAAGCTCAAGTTCACAAAGTCGCACAGTGCCCGAAATAAAAAGAAGTTGTCAGATATCAAAGTGTCATATGAAAGCTTATTAGTGTACAGAGAAAAGAAAAAAAATAGGGACACAGTGAGAAAAAAGCTCGAAATGTCAACTTTAATCTCAAAATTTCCAATTTAATCATGTAGTTTATTTTGTCATTAAAGTAGCACATCTTTAAATCGTTTAATTTACTAGTTTCTCAAATACCATTGTAACTAAAGTAGCACGTTAAATGCTTTGTTTTGTATGTGTTCTTCTATGTGCTCCGTGTGTGAATAACTATGTGCTTCTTAAACGGGTTTTCTCTTCCTCCGACTGGACACAGAATCCATTACATTTGTGATATTACAGCTCTCTGAATAATTAAAATACTGAGATGTATATTTGATATCATTTTCATAATGATAGGAGTTAAAGCATGTTATTAAACATGGGAACACGGTGGCGCAGTGATAGTGATGAGCTGGCGCCATGTCCAGAGATTGTTCCTGCCTCCCGCAAGATGCTTGCTGCGCCGTGCGGAAACTTCGATGAAATAATTTATTGCAGCAGTACTGTCTCTTTCAAACGTACTAATCTCCAATTCTTGTCTTTCCTTTTCTTTCTCCAAGTAACAAATCGCGACACAATCAGCTGTGTAATAGACGTTAAGCCATCTGTAGGCTTAGAACGCCGATTCTTCAGAACTTTTAAGGAACATTGAAATATCTTCATAGTACATGTTTAATTATTCTATCCATCTATCCTTCCAGTGACACTCTGGCCCCAGCAAGAATACAGCACGAGGCAGGAACAATCCCTGAACTAGCTAGCGCTTCGACACCGTATCCTCACATTTAATTATTAACAATATGGATTATTTAAATTATGTTAACATTTTATCTGTATAATGTAATAAACATATTTTGCTGCATTTCATCTTAAAAATGATATCGTCATCATGCAAAAATATGCATTTTATAAAGTGGCTCAGGTTGTGCAATATTATAACTGTATCGCAAGTGTACAGTGAGGTAATTATACTTATACTTGTACTTATAAGTACAAACAGTTCTACAAGGAGTACTTGATGGACGGATTGAGTGCATTTATAGTTCTTGGGATGAAACTGTTTCTGAACCGCAATGTCCCTACAGGAAAGGCTCTAAACCATTTGCCGTATGAGAGCAGTTCAAAAGACAGCATGGCTGAGGCAGCGTGTGCTTGATGCTGTATACCGATAATTCTCCTTCCAATCAGCTGCTGTAGAGCTGTGATTCCATACTCAGATACAGTGATATAAATACTCCGAGTGGTGCAGTGAGAGTAATATGGAAAAAGATGATCCGCTGTGGCAACCATTAATGGGAGCAGCTAAAAGAAGGGGAAGAAGGTGCAGTGAGAGTAACAACGCTAAAGCAGCTATGGTATTTGGAACAGTTTGGCCATTCCGTGGACCATTATATTGTTACAGGTTAATTACAATCAGATACCTTAAACTAATAAACAATATGCAGTTAATTTCAGTGTATTTATAAAGCCGCGTCAGGGATGTGCATCTAAAAAAGAAAGGGAAACCACGCTGGAACAAAAGCACTGCTTTGACGCTGGGTGCCACCAGTTTGCAAAACTGAGCGGAGAATTTGCATACGCCAGGGTTTAAGCTAGTGTGAAAATGTGTGTGGCTTTACGACAAGTTTAGGTTTTATACATCACGATTTCAGTGTGGAAATGGGCTTACGCAACATTTTTGTGCGTACGCACCATTTATACATGAGGCCCCAGGTCACTAACTTTACACTATTATGTCCTTTTGTAGATCTTTTGAGTTATTTTTGTATCTGCATCATATTTTTAATATCTGCCTTCTTTTGTGTTGCCTCTTGGATGACATACATAAATTTGACTTAAGATCTATTTTATTTATTACATCTGTAACTTTGAAGCACATTAATAATTGTTTATAAATATTGCTGCATAGGCAGTTTGCAGAACTCATTCATGATGACAAAGTATTATTTAATAATTAATTCACCTTGCAAATAATATTAATTTTAAGATCATAGCTGACTCCAATATATCATTAGTATATAGCCTATGAATGCTTTATTTCTCTTCACAATGTAGAATTGCAGCTATGATTGTTGAAGTACAAAACTAATCAACGGCTACGGCTGCGCTTATTAATAATGTAGTGGAGGATACAAAAAAAGACTCCACAAAAGAGCTGAGGCATAACACTGCCTTGGAGTCAGTGCTCTGCAGTTTTAATGTGAACTTCCTAGACAGATGGCCATCCAGTGTGGCCAACTTAAAAACCTCTAGAGAAGGTTTAAAATTGAAGAATGTCATGACATAGTACATGCCCTTTGGTTGGCAGACAAGCCAATATCACAACTGATGAAGCTGTGCAAATAAAGGCAGTCACACTGCCAATAGGCTGCTATTGACAGTGGCGGCACTGACTGCATTCTTTTACAGTAGATACTAGGTTGGCTTCTTTGGAGAAGCAACATGTTTTAATGTTAATATCTTGGCTACTAAAATTTCTCTAGTCTGTGGAGATGTTAAACACCATTTTACAGATACCATAACACCATGCAGTTATATACAGTATACTTGTGGCCTCACACTAACTGGCATGCAACTTAACTTACTTGTGTAGAAGAAGAATGTTCTCCTCAGCACCATGTATTTTGTGTGTTTAGTAAATTAGAATTTTTATAATAACTATTTTTCTAACTTGCCAGTGAGAGACGCTTTGGCTTATGAACTAACAAAAATATGTTATTCCAGGGTTCAGGAGAAATAGTGTCCACATGAATAAAATCTAAGCTGTTTCTTGTTTTCCCTTTCTCAGAGTGAATGTTTCAGGGACAAGGTCACAAGGCTGCAGAAAGTACATGTAGTTTATGCAAAGGTGTCTCTCCTGTGCTCAGCTTTGAAAACACAGATAATGCTTAGCTCAACAGACATATTGTTTAACTTTACTGTTTTGATAAGGATGTTCTTTCTGTCTTATTAATCATGAGATGCTGAAGTATAAAAAAACCCTCCTGGCTTTTGATCAGGGTTCAATTGAGCTTTGCGGCAATAAGTTATACTCTTTTGAATCTCTACTTACTGCGACTCCGAATGAATAATTAAAGAGAATTGAGAAAATATTATCTGTCTGCTTTTCAGTGTGCCTTTTTCGTCCACAGTTTTTGGCGCCCAACGTGGGGCAGGAGACGGGCAGACGACTCCCTGGGCGGGTTCGTCCAAGTGGACCGATTTCCGCGGATCGAGGAACAGCTCCGGTAAAAGTTAGGACTGGCCTACCTTGGGCGTTTTCCTGCGTGGGGAGTCGCTGACCTCCTCCTGACCGAAACGAAAAGCAACTGGATGGGATTTTTCCAGGCAGGCAGAAGGAGTCGCGGTGAGTAGATTCGGGGGATTCCCGTTGGTTTGACTGGTGTGCTGGGAGAAATAGAAGTATACGGGGTAAAGAAAAAAAAAAAAGCATGCTGAAAGAATAGAGAATCATACCGTATCGACATAGAAGGGTTTTAGGGATTCATAGAGAGTGACGGCACAGTGTGAATGTTAGTAAGTCACCTCTTAGGATTTCGAGTAGAAAGGACCGAGTGGCACGTTCCTATATTAAGAGGAATAGGGGTGAAAGGGGCAGTTAGAGTACGTGTGAAATTTGGAAGAGGGGAGGTTGTGTTTTCCACTTGTCGACTGGTTGATTTCCGGGGACGACAAGTGGGACGAGAAATAATCGGGGATTGAGTTGCTCTCTGTTGAAGGCCTGCCGCTTACTATGGGAAATAAATAGCAAGCCAGTCAAACAGGTCCCCCAGGGTCCTCAAAACCTAATGTTAGAAGGATTATTTTCAGAGAATCACCAGGCTCCTAGTACACCGTCGGGATTGAAAGGCGGGTCCCCTAAACAGTTAATAGAGAAGCAGACTGGGTTGGATTTTAAAAGGCATGTAAGAAGTGGAATAAGCAGAGGCGTAACAACCTGCTGGCTGCTGAAGTCAAAAAAAAAAAAAAAAAAAAAAAGACAAGGAAGATTTATTGCTAGCGTTGCAGAAAATGAAGATAGAGACAGCGCCCAAGCCTGAAAGTAAAAGAAAGCAGACCAAAAAGAAAGACCCCCTATACCCCGTAATCTGTCCACCCCCTCCTTACCAAAACTCCCCCGCTTCCACCTCCTGCATCCTCTTCTCCAACAACACCCCTGTTAACAGACGAACCGTCTGGAGCAGGTTTTTACGATGAACAATATCATTATGACCCGTCCTCACATATTGACCCTGAGGAAGATAATTCAGATCATTCACAAGGTGCTACTGGGTTGCAATGGCAGAAATTAAAAGAGTCATCTGTCTCCCAGCACACGAGCAGTCCGTGGACTGCAATTTGTGGAGCCGTTACAGCAGCTGGATAACATGTATAAAACAAATGCTGCAGAGTGGACACAGGTGCTCCGTCGACAGCTGAGCACCACATGGGCAACTGTAAATCACGGTGATCATAACAGTGTCCCTTGGCGTTGGAATGAAGGTCCTTTCCTCGCCCAGTGAGAGCCTTTGAAAGGAGCCCTGGCAGAAAAAATATAAAAAAAGGGCACAAACTGGTCACTACTTTCAGCCGGCTCACCGATTGCAAGATCTGATGGCTAATCACTCTGGGCTGGACAATACAAACGATAGAACTCGTGCTGCAGTGCCTCCTTTCATCTCGGGACTGAGAAGTGACATTCAAAGCAAAGTCTGCACGTCCTGCAAAAAGGCTGGAAGACCGCAACGTTCGAGGAAGACAAGCGTCATGCAGAGCATGCTGACAGTCAGACTAAATTAAAAGAGTCAGACACACAGACCAAACTTTTGGCTGCACAAATAAATTACTTTACTAGAAGAACTGACCTGGCTAGGGGGAGAGGACGCAGAAAATTCTTTGGAGGTCGAGGGCGAGGGCACGGAAGAGGACGCGGGTTCCATTTATCAAACCCTAATAATCCTTTTGTTCAGATGCCTAACCCTTCGGAGCAGACGCCAGTGTCATATGCCTGTTACGGCTGCGGTGAACTTGGACATTTCAGACGCAACTGACCACACAAGCGCCTCCGTCACCCCCTCTCCCTGAGCCTAATGACATTCCTTGGTCCTAAGAATTATCAGGGACCCCAGCCACTTTTTCCAGTTTCCTTTGCTTACTCGTCATGCTGAAACTGATTTTTTATTGACTTTAATGGCAAAGAAACTGCCTTTGAAATGGACACAGGAGCCATGCACTGAAGGAGGTTCCTGTGCAGTTACAGCTCAGCATTAACAGTTTCATTATTGACTTGTTGCTTTCTGTTAAATCATTTGTGTCCTGTGAAACTGCTGGGATGGGATCTTATGACTTAATTGTCAGTCTCAATTTTCTTTAACTGAACAAGGATCTTTGCTGCTCCATTCCTAAGCTCCTGTGCCACACTTCACACCCCAAGCCCTCTTTTACAGCCTGGACCCTGAACATCTCCCCGCACACCTTCCTCTTGAAAGCCCTTCATTCTTTCCCCTCATGCCTATTTTCCTCACTTACAAGTCCCAGACACCCTGCCTTGTACTGCCCAGTATTTCCCTACTAAAGTGGACACACCTTGGTTAGAATCTTTTCTTTCCTCCAGCACATGCCCTGAAACTTTGCACATTCCATGTATTTTTGTTGTCTACTAAAGCAGTTGCTTCAGTGCACCTCACATATTCACAAAGCGTTTTCTATTTAGGAGATTCGGTTCCCCATGTTTCCTTAGCACTGTGGTCCCAAGGGAAAAATGATTATGGAAGGATAGCACACTGAGCCACTGGTGAATTTCTCAAAATCTTCCTTCCGCCCGTACCGTGTCCAGGATCCTCTGTCTCCAGAGGCAGAGGCTGGCATCGCCGCCGTACATTCTGATCTCGTGAGGCGAGGAGCGATTATTCCAATTACATACTCTCCAGTCAACTCCCCCATTTTACCTGTAAAAAGGCTGACGGGTCCTGGCGTTTTGTTCAAGACCTACGACAAGTTAACTCTGCGGTTTTTCCTTGAACACCTATTGTTCCTACTCCTTCCACTATTCTTTCCACGATACCCCCGTCCGCCCGGTACTTCTCTGTTATTGACCTTGCTAACGCTTTCTTTTCCATTCCCGTGCACCCTGATTCTCAATTCTGGTTTGCTTTTACCTTTCAAAACCGCCGATGGACCTGGACCGTCATGCCTCAGGGATATACTGAAGCCCCTTGTGTTTATGGTTTTGGCCGGAAAAAGATAATAAATTGATACAGTATGTAGATAAGAAAAAAGAAAAGAAAAATAAATAAACAAGTGCACATGACACTGAGAAAATTGCTATTCTTTTTAGGTGAAAATGGCCATAAAAAAAAAAAAAGTGTCGAAAAAAAAAAAAAAAAAAAAAACTGCAGTTACTTCAAGCTATCGTTAAATATTTAGGTCATGACATTTCTTGCGATACAAGAGCTCTCTCTAGCGGCCGTTTAACCATCATTCAAAATCTTCCAAGACCGGTCACAAAACAACAGGTTAAGTCAGCATATTTCTCTGTGGCTGCATAGCTTTTGATGGGAATGTTTTCTTGTTGTGGAGTTGTGCTGTGTGTTTCCCGAGATGGATTATCTTTGTTTGCAGCTGGCACTTGGGTCGCCACGGAAATTAGTGTTTCCTTGTTGTCGCTGACCCGGTCCCGCCTCGGACTTTTCCATGATCTGGAGGCTAGCATGTATGGCACCACGGTAAGATGAATTCCTAATTTAAAAGTAGTACCAGCTTGCGGCCTGAGAAGTTGTTTGCTTGTAAGTTTTTCAGGAGGAGCACAGCCTTTACAAAATCTAGCTAACACTGCCCTTTGGCTGCATGCAGTGGTATAGCAGGCTGACAAGGCTCTATGTGATTAAAAAAAAAAAAAAAATAATGCATTACTCTCACTGACTATATTCTCGTCCATTTACTGTGTTTGTGGACGAAAAGGGGGGATTAATGAATGCAGTTTTAACGCAACCACATACAGACAAACAAAGTGCTCATGAGCCCCTAACAGTAAAGGTACCTCATGCCGTTCATTCTATTTTAGTACAGGCTAAAACCTCACATCTCACAACTGCAAGAGCAATACATTATCAAAATGTACTCTATACTTTGTCCAATGTCACTGTTGAAAGATGCTCTACCTTAAATCCAGCCACTCTTCTTCCAACTGAAGAAGACGGAGAGCCACATGACTGTCATGATGAAATAGCTAAAGTTGTAAAGCCTAAACCAGACCTACACGAAACACCGTTAGATATTGAAGAATTAATTTTTGTGGACGGATGTTCTTTGCGATTGGAAAATGGAACACCCTCGACCAGCTATGCAGTAGTGAAAGGTGGCCACCTGCTGGAAGCAAACCGAATTTCATCAAATTTAAGCGCGCAGGCAGCTGAATTGATAGCTATCACCCGAGCATGTCAGTTGTCCAAAGGGAAAATTATAACAATTTATACGGATTCCAGATATGCTTTTGGAGTCTGCCATGATCATGGAGCCTTATGGAAATTAAGAGGATTTAAGACCAGCGCTGGCAAACCGATCCAACATCAAAAACTAATTGAATCCCTCTTAGTAGCTATAACTAAACCATCAAAGTTAGCGATCATTAAATGTCAAGCTCACACAGGAAAACAAGATCCTGTCAGCAAAGGAAACGAATTAGCTGATCACTTTGCTAAACAGGCTGCATATAATAACACACCAATTTCTTTATTCCAACAGAGAAATAACCAGGACCTTGATAATCAACTTGTTTCTTTACAGAGTGCAGCCACGGACAGAGAAAAAAGAAAATGGTCCAAAGAATGGTCCCTCTCTGATGGAGTCTGGACCCATAGGCAAACTAACAAACCTTTCCTCCCAAAGGCTTCTCTATATATGCAGAGCAGTTCTGCAGGCGCTGTGCATTATGTCAAAAGTCTAATGTAGGAAAGGGCACCCAGGTAAGTCCAGGTAAGTCCCGCCATTACACCTAATCCAATGGGTCCGTTTGAACACCTCCAAATGGATTTCATTGAACTAACTCCGTCTAAAGGTTACCGTTATTGTCTAGTAATTGTTGATGTGTTCTCCCGATGGGTAGAATTTTTTCCTTCTAAACACGCTGATGCTAAAACTGTAGCCAAAGCTTTAATCAAAGAAATTATTCCTAGGTGGGGCATACCACAGAAATTGCAAACTGACAATGGCACCCTAAAATCTAAATTAGCCAAAATCTGTGAGCAGACAAATTTATCCTGGCCAGACACTTTGCCTCTGGCCTTAATGAGATTGAGGGCAAGAACACACCGGCAATTAGGACCGTTTGAAATTCTGACCGGATGACCCATGCCTGTGGGCATGGTTATAGGAAATGTTAACCTGCATACTGTGGACAATGATCTTCTCTCTTGTCTTACAGGTCTCCGAGCTTCTCTGAAAGAAGTCCACGAGCAGGTTAACCAGGCCTGGAGGACTAGTCTTCCATCTAAAGACACGCCGATTCCCTTAGGCACTTGGATCCTCGTCCGTGACACTCGGGGGAAACATTGGCATCAGCCGAGGTGGAGAGGACTGTTCCAAGTTCTTCTGTCCACACCACATGCAGTGAAAATGGAAGGATTGCCCGCCTGGATTCACGCCTCACATTGCAAGAGATGGCACCCTTGATTGCTGTGCTACTATGCTTTCTTTTCCCTTGTCTACTGCCCTGGTCACCTTGACTTTCCCAGTAGGAATCACCACATCAGTGCAGGTTGATTTCTGCTCTATTATCAACTGTGGGACTGGTCGACAAGCCCAGTGGACCTGGTCTGACAAATACGTGTGTATGACTGTTACGAAGTATTATTGGGGAAGTAACTGTGACACCTGGCAATGGGTTTTTGCTAATACTGGACCTGAGGACTGGGGTTCTCAACCTTTTGAGGCCCAAAAATACGGTTTGAAAAATCGATTTTCTATCATAAAAGGACATGCTTCTCATGAATGTTTTGACAACCATTGTAACCCCTTGATTTTCACTTTGAAGAACCCCTCTTTACATGACTCAGGAACCTATATATTAGGGGCATAGGTATCTGGAACAGACCCTCTAGGGAGATTTCTAATTAAGATTGACAATCCTGTTACTAACACCTCTCATTCTCCTGCACACACACCTGTCTCCCCAACTTCTGGTTCAGACTTTTCTTCTGTTAAGATTATGAATATTTCCACCCTCTCATCCACTTTTTCAATTGAAACTGGCTATGGCGATCAGAATCGTTGGTTACAGTGGGTATTATATTTGGCTAAGTAAGTAAATCAATCTGATTGCTACGCCTGTGCTACGGCCAGGCCACATTTGGCTACTGTCCCTTTCCCTCTTTCTAATATTTCTGACCCTGTTGGTCTTCCTTGTCTCCTTGCCCTTTTTACCTCTCCATCTACACCAAAAGACTCTAACTGCATTACACTTTCTCTCCTCTTCCCCCCCCCACTCCTCAAATGACTCCCCCGATGTTCCAGTCTCATGAAGGCAATTATACCTGCTTCTCTAGTAATTATAGTTCCCCCTTCTGAGGTACTAATGTTGGTCATATCCCTTCTTCATTCTGTTCCCAGACTTTCCAGGTTAACTCCACCTCATTTAATTCTACATTATCACTTTTCCTGTTGACACAGTCCACTCCGCGTGCTGATATTTGGTGGATGTGCAGTACATTAAAATTACTTGATATTCTTCCCCCTGTTTGGACTGGCACATGTGCATTAACCCAACTTGTTATGCCTTTCCGCCTCCTCCCTTTGAATTCTCCTCGCGTGTCGTCCAGCTCTGGCCGACGTCGTCGACCCCGCTCTGCTGACCCCTCCACATTCTCTCTTCACGGCCCTGGCGTTTACTTTGATTCCATTGGTGTCCCTCGCGGAGTCCCTGATAAATTTAAAGCGCGAGATCAAGTTGCTGCCGGATTTGAGTCTATTTTCCCCCAAGTTACAATAAATAAAAATGTAGATTGGATTAATTACTTATATTACAACCAACAGCGTTTCTTGAATTTTACTAAAGAGGCTGTTGAAGGGATACATGAACAGCTTGATAGAACATCGATTAGCATTAGATATGCTCCTTGCTGAAAAGGGGGGTGTATGTGCTATGTTTGGTGATGCGTGCTGCACTTACATCCCTAATAATATGGCTCCCGATGTATCAATCACCCGTGCTTTGCCAGGTTTAACTGCCCTTTCAAATGAATTAGCTACCACTTCTGGCATTTCTAGCCCCTGGGGCTGATGGCTCAGGTCAGTTTTTATTTCACTGGCCGTTGCTTTTATCATTCTGTTACTTGTGGCCTGCTGTGTAGTCCCCCTAATTAGATATCTTGTGTCCCAGTATTTCACTGCCTCCGTGGCCAAGGCTTATATGTTACACGAAGAATGCATGCTTCCAATTTCTTCCTCCTTTTCTTCCACTCCTTCCCCTTCTCCTACTCTTTCCTGCGTTACTCCTATGTCACCCATATTTTTGTTGGTTCAAAAAGGGGGAAATGTAGAAGAAGAATGTTCTCCTCAGCACCATGTATTTTGTGTGTTTAGTAAATTAGAATTTTTATAATAACTATTTTTCTAACTTGCCAGTGAGAGACGCTTTGGCTTATGAACTAACAAAAATATGTTATTCCAGGGTTCAGGAGAAATAGTGTCCACATGAATAAAATCTAAGCTGTTTCTTGTTTTCCCTTTCTCAGAGTGAATGTTTCAGGGACAAGGTCACAAGGCTGCAGAAAGTACATGTAGTTTATGCAAAGGCGTCTCTCCTGTGCTCAGCTTTGAAAACACAGATAATGCTTAGCTCAACAGACATATTGTTTAACTTTACTGTTTTGATAAGGATGTTCTTTCTGTCTTATTAATCATGAGATGCTGAAGTATAAAAAACCCCTCCTGGCTTTTGATCAGAGTTCAATTGAGCTTTGCGGCAATAAGTTATACTCTTTTGAATCTCTACTTACTGCGACTCCGAATGAATAATTAAAGAGAATTGAGAAAATATTATCTGTCTGCTTTTCAGTGTGCCTTTTTCGTCCACACTTGTTCGGTACTTTAAACAAATGCTGTAAAATACCTGGCAGGTGAATATGGAACTCATCTGAACAGTGAATCTATTATATAACGTTGTTTTTGTATTTCAGCATGTGAACATTTTTACTATTCTTGTGTTTTGTTTTAGGGAGCACATTGGAGCAGGGAATACAGTACTGGGGTCTCTTAAGCATCTGCCAAGGACTCTGCCTTCCTCTCATCCACTCTGGTAGGAGTTTCTACTCGCACACCACAGCTCCATCCTCCACATCATGTAAAAACTGACTCTGACAGCTTGGGTCCCTCTGGCCTGGACAAAATTCTAAGTCAGTGTCATGAAGCAGAGGGTGTTGATGTGGAGGAGAGTGGGGTAGAGGATCTTGATAACAAGGCAAAGAGAGAAGCAGTAACACAACTTCTCAGAGCACCACAACACTGAGCTCTCTCCCAGTTTGAACCGAAGATACTGCAGCTTACAATTCAATTAAAAAGAAGTCTCCTATTTAAACAGGAGGAGAAAGAGACACATTTAATTAAGGTGAAAATGAAAGTTATCAAAAACAAATAGAAAGCACAGCTTACTAAAGAAATGGGTTATTTTCATAAAGTAGGATAGATAGATAGATAGATAGATAGATAGATAGATAGATAGATAGATAGATAGATAGATAGATAGATAGATAGATAGATAGATAGATAGATAGATAGATAGATAGATAGATAGATAGATAGATAGATAGATACTTTATTAATCCCAAGGGGAAATGTCTGGGAAACAGTACTTTATTTTTTTTCCTTATTTAACAAATTTAATTTCCTGTCCTTTTAGAAATTAACCTCTTAATTTTGCTTGTCATTAGTTAGTGTCTTTTGTAATGATTTGAAAATAACGTTTTTTGTTTGTCTCTTTAAACACAAGAGCTCTTGGAAGTGGGCTAAGCACAAGTTCAGCTCAACAACAAGATGGTTCTGCATGTTTTGTTGTTTTTTTTGTTGCAGTTGAGCCCACAGCTAGACATGATCTGCAGAAAGCATTCTACTGACATGTGTGAAGCCAGAAATTGCAAAGTGGTGCAGCCAGAAAACAGCTAGGATGGACAAGTCATAATTGACCACAGAAACTTAATCACTTTTGTAGAACTATCATTAAAAGCACATTATAAATATAGTGAATCATTGCTTCTCAATTAGTACAATTAAGCTGACAAAAATTTAAAGATTGAATTATTTAGCTTTAGGAATTTTCCAACTCGGTTTAATACTAGAGAAATGTTTTAAGTTTGCAAATATTATACAGACCACCGACCTCGGTTCACGATTGTCTTGGTACACGTACAAATCGGTTTATGACCAAAAAGTTTGCCAAACTTTTGCCTCAGTTCACGTCCACACACTCGGTATACGAACAAGCCAGTTTCCCTTTCAGTTTGTACATGTTCAGTCTCTCCCTGTGCATTTCCTGTGCAGCGAGCAAGAGAGACAGAGCAAGAGAGCGCAACACACACACACACACACACACACACACAGGCAGCGTGAGAGAGAGACGTGCACACACACAGGCAGCGCGAAAGAGACGTGTGCACACACACAGGCAGCGAGAGAGACGCACACACACACAGGCAGCGAGAGAGAGACAGACGCACACACACACACAGGCAGCACGAGAGGGAGAGAGAGAGAGACAGATGCACACACACAGGTAGCGCGAGAGAGAGAGCTGGGCTTGATTTTGTGTTCACTTCTGTTTACAGCGATCGGTTTGTAGTGTGCATTGTTGCAATGTTACTTTTCTTGTGGTTTATTAAATTATGGATTTTTTCAAATGTTCATTTTTTTCCCTGTGCTTAAAACTCATTAAAAAAAAAAGTGTTTTTAGCCAGCGGTTGGTAGCGCTATAGCGCGAACTATTGCAGTGTTAGTTTTCTCTGTTGTTCAAGGTTTTCTCAGTGTTATTCAATGTTTTTACATTTAGTTTACTATTACACTGTGCATTCTGTGGTTTAATTAACTATATTTCTGCTTAAAAACGTAAAAAAAATATATATTTACATACAGTTCGTATGGTCTGGAACGGATTAATTGTATTTGCATACAATCCTATGGGGGAAATTGCTTCGGTTCACGACCAAATCGGTTTACAACCAGAGTTTTGGAACGAATTATGGTCGTGAACCGAGGTTCCACTGTACCTCTAAGGCTGCAATAGCTTCCATGAAGTAACAGACTCAGTTTATAAAGGCTAAACAATAGTAGTACCTGTTATGTACTATAGCAGTGTACCTCAACCTGGGGGCCCCAAGGAATTTATGGGAGAGGCCGCAAGATGCCTTTAAAAATAATTATAAAATAGCAGCAAAATATTTAAATCACTAAAAATAAAGCTACAGCTAAAATGTCAAACTTAATCTAGCACTGTGTCTTTTTTTTAAAGACTTCCTGAAAGTGTGTTCGATATATTGAATGTATCCGTTTATAGTTTAGCTAGATTACATTTACACCTGCCATTAAAATGTGTCTGAAGTGTCTACTTCAGATAGATATCAGTTTGATTCCTCACATACGCACAGCAGTTTGGGGTTTAGTGGTTAATCTGCCCATCACAGTGCATTGTGGCTACTAATCTACACTGCTGTGCTCAATTTTTAAAGTTACACAGGGCTGGTCACCAGTCCTTCTGTGGTTTACCTGAATGCTGCCATTACACCACATGATTCTGTTGTCTTTTCCGTTTTTGTTCTATGTAGAGAGAAAATGCATTTGCATTTCTACTCTAATAGAAAAGCTCTAGTACTGAATTCAGAGGATAGCCAAGTAGCTTCTGTAACTAAGTTATGAAAAAATGTCTGTTGCAACTAATTCTGCATTTTTAAAATTACTTTTGACTTTTTATTTTCAGAAATGCTTAATCAGTTTTGCTTAATTTCCAAAGTATTATTTAAGCTGAGTGAGTAAACAGCAGCTTTTATTGTTATCAAAAATATCTTCAATGACAAATTCTGTGTTTAGGTAATTACTGGTTATTATTTACCTCTTACAACACCTACTCATTTTATGTTTGGGTTAAGAAATTCACGCATTAGTAAAATAACATTTATTTTTTAAAACCATGCAGGCTGTGTTTGAACTGGCCTATTGATTTTACTTTAGGCTTAAAAAACACAGGCGCCAAATATGCTGCTGTTAATAAATCTCTCTATTATAAAAAAAAAAACTTGGGATGAGACTGCAACAAGACGTGATCTTTTGAAGAGAAATCTTTGAGAGACAGAGACACTTTCACGTCCCGCGAGATGGGCAAGTCACGTCATACTTACAAGCTTTGGAAGCAAGTCCCGTGATACACATGCGTAGCAGGTTAGAAATAATGGAAGTAGGAAAATTCGAAAATCTCAAAAAAATGAGAGTAAAGCTCACATTAGCACAAACAAACAGAAAATATTACTTTAAAACATTCGAATCCCTGCACGAAATGCAGATCATGCCGCACCAGAGCAGCAGCCATCCAGTAGCTGATAGAGCAAAGAGGAGGTAAAAAAAACCAACTGTTATTTGATTCCCATTGTATCACCGTTAAATAGGTTAAATAGGATTTCGGAGGAGCGGCCGCGTCTCCTTGGGGTGTGTTCACAACAGCTCTTCACAACAGCGTGTAGTGCTGGTGGGGGAGGAGGGGGAAGGAGTGCGCAAGCGAAGCGAGCAGAGGGCAAAGCCCCCTAGTGTAAATTAAAAAAACAAGCCCCTTTGTCAAGACTGCAGCAAAAGTACACAAGGAAGAATATAATGGTCACTGAAGAGGGGTCTAATTAAATTCTGTGGTGCACTGGGGAACCTTGGAGGAATAAAAGTTGAAAACCACTGCTTTATATCAAAAACAGACACACATTTTGTAGAACTGAGCCTATCATTGGTTTATTGTAGTCCTAAAAGTCAAGCAACTTTACCAACATCCCATGAAAAAAACAAAATATAGACAAAATATTTGTGCAAATCTATCAGTAGTGTAAGATAAACAGAACCAGGTGTGCTTTTGAAAACTCAGAACAAGTCCCAAAACAGAATGCTAGTAACATAAGTCGATCTGGATGAGAGACGGATTGGTGTGTGTATTCAAACCTGACTGTATGTATAGTACAGTATAAGTCCCTTAAGTCATATTGTTTGTTTTATATCCTCTTTTATTATTCTTAGCACATTGTATAGATTTTCTATCATTATTTTTGTAAATTATTTTTACATTTTATTACTTTGTGTTATTATTTCAGTTGCTCACATGTGTGCCGAACCTTTAACAGCCTTAAAAATTCTTTTTTGTCTGTGTTATGTCTGTGTTTTGTCTGTGTTATTCGCAGCTTTGCTCTGTGGTTGATGGGTGCCCACGAGGTGACACTCCTCTGGTCATGGGTGACTTCAATGCAGACACTGGAACTGACAGGGCTGGCTATGAGGATTGTCTCGGTCCCCATGGGTCTGGTGACCGTGGTGAAAGTGGCTCCATGTTCCTTGACTTCGCAAAAGGTCAGGGGCTGCGAATCGCTGGATCCTGGTTCCAGCGCAGTGAACCACATTGTTGGACTTGGTACTCCAGTACTGGTGGTGTGGTGAAGAAGATCGATCACATCCTTGTGGGCAGACGCTGGAGGCTCTTGCAAAACTGCAGGGTCTACAGAAGTGCCCAGTTTGTGAATTCTGACCACAGACTTGTTGTTGCTACTCTTAGGATCCAGCTTAGGTCCAGCAGGTTACCACCTACTAGGAAATTGAGCCTGGACTTGGCCAGACTTCAAGATCAGGCTGTATGCACGCAGTTTGTGTGTGGAACGTGCATATTTGGGTACGACTGCTGATCCTAATGTGATGTGGGAGACCTTCTGTGACAAGACCCTGAAGGTTGCTGAGGGTTGTGTTGGTGTTACTGGTGTTCCCAGAAGGAGGTGTTTCATCTCGTAGGGCACCCTGGATATCATTGCGAGGAGTCGCAGCACACGGCTCAATGGCAACTGTACTGGGAACTGAGAGGGACGGCTGTGAGGGCTCTGAGGGCAGATAAAGAGGCGTTTGTTAGAAGAATCTGTGAGCAAGTGACACACCATCTGTGCTCTAGCAACCTACGTCCTGCTTACAGAGGAATTGAAGCATTACGCACATCTGAATCTGTTCCTCGGAGAGTCGCAGTCAGGGCAGCTGATGGAACGGTCCTTACGGATGACACTGCAGTTGTGACCCGCTGGGCTGGCTATTTTGAGCAGTTGTTCAAAGATGATATCTCTGGGTCCACGGTTCTTGAGGCTGATCCTCCAATTAGCTGTGAACCACCCAATCTCAGTGAGATTGCACAGGTGGTGAACCAGCTGAGGGGGGGAAAGGCTGCAGGAATCTGTGGTATCCTGGGTGAACTTCTCCAGGGTGGTGGTAAGGCTGTCCTCCTGGCATTGCAAGCAATCTTTGCTTCCATTTGGGAGACTGGCATCATCCCAACTGACTGGAAAATGGGACTTGTCATCCCTATCTGGAAAGGGAAGGGTGATCGCCTGGATTGCAGCAACTACAAGGGGATAACACTGCTCTCGGTGCCGGGTAAGGTCCTTGCTAGGGTTGTCCTCAATAGGATCCGTGATCACTTGCTCAACTACCAGCGACCGGAACAGTCTGGTTTTACGCCTTAGAAGTCCACCATCGACTGCATCCTGGCACTGAGGGTTCTCATGGAGCGCAACGTGAATATCGGCAGAGTTTCTTTGCAGCCTTTGTTGATTTTCGCAATGCGTTCGACTCAGTTGATCAAGCTGCCTTGTGGGACATCCTGAGGATTCGTGGGATCCCCTCAAGGTTGCTGGATATCATGGCCAGCCTGTACACTGGTACTGTGAGTACCAGTTTATTCTGGGGTTTGTCAGGAGTGTGTTCTTGCTCCTACTCTGTTCAATTCTTGTATGGACTGGGTGTTGGGCAAGGTCGTGGGGTCCAGCGGCTGTGGGGCATCTGTTGGTGAAGAAAGGTTCACGGATCTTGACTTTGCTGACGATGCTGTGATCTTCACGGAGTCAATGCAGGCTTTGAACAGGGCGCTCGAGAGACTGAGCGAGGAGTATGAGTGTCTGGGCTTGCAAGTGTCCTGAATAAAAACCAAGATCCAGGCCTATGGAGCTAGCATTGCAAAGCTAACACTTGCCTATAAGACGGGGTAGGGGTCGTAAGTCGAATGGTCATACTTATCATTGATTGGCTTCTAACAGTAAAGAGTTAAGCATTTCAAAAAATATTAACATGACTATGTACTTTTGCCATGGAACAGAGAACCAGATTTAACTGGTGGAAGGTGCAATGTATATTCAATACACAGGGGAAGTACATTTTAGGATGCCTGCACCCTTGCCTTTATTCCCTGACATTACTGAAGCTCCATTAAAATCAAATGTCACATGCAGTGATGAGTCCAGATTCAGTGGCCCTAACACTTCAAGGATTTTCTTTGTAATGCCATTAGCTGCCTTACTGTTATATTACAGCCAGGGTTTATTCCCTTACTCATACGTATTTTCTATATTTCTCATGTTTTTGATAACTTTAAATTATCTTTTATATTTGTTGTTATTTCTGTTGCCAATGTTTATTTTTCATTACTTGTGTACTACGTTTTTAAATGTGAGATTGTTTCTTGCATTCTGTGGGTGATACCCCAAGAGGCAGTCCCTGTCACCACTCCTGAGATGTTCCTATGGCTACTTAAGGTCTAGAGATGACATCTTGCCTGAAGAAGGGGCCTGAGTTGCCTTGAAAGCTTGCATATTGTAATCTTTTTAGTTAGCCAATAAAAGGTGTCATTTTGCTTGACTTCTTACTAGTAAGGTCAAGAGATGAAATTTACTGGAGACAATTGTGAGTATTGATTTGTCGTGTGAAAACAATAACAACACTCAATAATAATGTATGGTGAGACTTGCCTAGGATTCCCTTTTGGACAACTATTTTTCTTCACTTTTTAATTGTTTTATTATGTTTTTGTATTTTAAATAAATATAAATATTTATAAAGATTCCTTTTGTGAACTGTCTCTTCAAGGTAAAGGATTTTTACGGTTTCCATTTTCCCTTGTGAGGCACATTGAAATATTTTGTGACATTTAAAGTGTTCTGAAGCCAAAATCTCCTTTCACGGCCTGGATAGGCTGAAGCAGGCCAGTAGATTTTGGAACTAAGCTAACTGGGGTGAGGTCTAATCTGAGAAGGCTAGGGAAGACCTAACCTGGCTTTTGGGACTTATTGTGGAGAACTCACATACTTTTTTCTATGAATGGGACTCCACATTATAACACATGCAACACAAACCCAATATTTTGCTTTTACTGAGCAAAGTGATTTTAAAAAGGCAGATTAAGAGAGAAAATATAAACACTGGGAGATCATAATCACAGATGACAACACCAAGACACAAATATCAAAGTGAAAATATTCAAGAATAGGATCATAATCAAAAGTACACAAAAGAAAAGGTATTTTAGCATGCAGTAGTTTATCTGTGAACTTGTATAGCTAAACTCCACATCAGGCGACCTTTTAACTGGCCATGAATTAGTTCTTGGTTTGTGACATCTATAATGCCACCCGAACTACAAAGCACACTTAGCAAAAGGAAGACAAAATAGCAATGCCTGCAATAACCAAAAATGGTGGCAGAAGTGATTCAAAGTAAAATAAAAAATCTTAACAAGGCACCAAAATGTAATTCTCATATACAAAATAGATTCTTGGACCTCTAAAACCCAGGTAAAGATTGTCTCTTTATAGATATTCACCCCATAAAAGGAGCAAAAGTTAACAAAATAATCCTTGTCTAATACCCAATAGCTTTTTCTTTAATAATACTTCCTTGAATATAGCAAATGCACAGAATCACAAAGTCTCTTTTTTACATTTATCAGCAATAATAGGTATTAGGGCATGCATGCAAATCATTTTTGTTTTTCATAGAAGCAGAGAGGCAGCAGACTATAGCAAATCATTTTGTATATCACAGTTAATCATTTTTGCATTTTGTTGTCAGTTTGTCAAGGCAGCTCTTAATTTCAGGATTATACTTTGCCAGAAATGTAAACAATTCCACAAAATTACCCTGGTTTAACGCCTCATCAGTTTCTCTGGGTTATTATAGTGGGTTATCTTGTTTGGCACAGAACATTACAATGTCAAGAACGACTTTAATATGCCCACAACTTCTATCTACAAAAGTTGCATTTGCATTATCTCTGTTTAGTTGACTTAAAACTGTGTATTTTCTTTGATTTTTATGCATTAATCTTACTTATGTGTTCATGTACTGTTGAGTAACCTTGTGCTTACAACATGCTCAAATGAGATGTTTACAAACTCTCAATCCATATTTCACAAAACTAGTTTGCTCACCACTGTGTAACTTGAGAAAATGTCTGCACTAGGGAATCCATTCCCAGACAGGTTTATCCATTCCCGGGAATTCGGGAATCCTGCATTTCATTCCCAGGAATCCCGGGATGACACAGTGCATGGGCATCTCACATGTGAACGGTTTTAGAACGACCAACACTTCTTTTTAATAAAACTAGTGCAATATGTTGACACAAATAAAAGACTAACCTTATCTACAAGCAGTTCATGCTGTCATTTAAGTACATGTATCTTTAGTTGTGGTAATAAGAGCGTAGAAAGCACAATGTCCTCACAGGTGGTGCAGTGGTAGTGCTGCTGCTTTGCAGTAAGGAGACTGTGGAAGATTGTGGGTTTGCTTCCCAGTTATTCCCTGTGTGGATAGCGCTTTGAGTACTGAGAAAAGCGCTATATAAATGTAATTTATTATTATTATTATTATTAATAATGTGTCCAGCGTGCGGTCGTTCATACAAAAGAGCACCTTCGTGCAGAAGTACGCCAGCCGCTGAGAAAGCACGCTCTGCGTCCACTGAAGTAGGCGGCACAATCACCAGATACTGATACACTTGTTCTAAACAACGCCTGCGCTTGCCGTTGCGCTGAAACACCACCATTTCAGCTTTTACTGATGCATCCAGTTTCTTGTCATCATTCTGTGATGGCAAGTTTCTTGGCACAGATAATGCGGATGCAGCAGACTGACGCATTGCAATTTCAAGTTGCTATTCAAAGCTATTGTCTGATGAAGTGCAAGCTGCAGCAATGGTGCCACCTTAATTATTTTCACCTATAACTCTGTTATTTCCTGATCGATTTTTACACTTTTTACACACTATATATGCAAGCTTGGCCGTTCCCGTTTTCCCAGGAATTATAGCAGTTTCATTCCCGGGAATGTGGGAATGAAAAAATGTCTGGGAATCCCGGTAATCGGGAGCCCGGGAATGGATTCCCTCGTCTGCACATTTTACAACCTACTGCAACTCAAACCATTCATTATTCCGGACAGCTACACTTAGTAAATGAGCATGAGGAAAAATGGCATGATTTTACGAATATTGTCATAAATAGAAATTTTACCAGCTTACATTGAGTGGCTTATGTGTCTAAATATTATATATGTTTGTATCACAAATTATGTTATTTGTTTAGGGTTTTCTTGCAGTATTTTGTATTTTTGTTTTCATTCTGTCCATCCATCCATCCATCTTCCTAACCAGCTTATCTATAGTAGGGCTTAGGGGCTGTTGGAGCCTATCCCTGCAAGCATCAGGCACATGGCACAAACTATGCCTAGACAGGATACTAGCCCATCACAGGATTGCACACATAAACACATAGAGAGGCCAATTTAACAGCACCATTTCATATAACCTCTTTGTTTCTGAACTGTGGGGGGTGGGGGGGGGGGGGATTGGATTGGAGCACCTGTAGGAAACTCACACACATAGTAAAGAGGGGAACACCCTGGATGAGAACCCTGGTCTCCTTACTTCAAGGCAGCAGGGCTACTCCTACACCGCCATGCTACCCTCTGTTGTCTCATATCCTAATTCAAAGCTTTGTGTTTCATGTATTAATATTTTAGTTAGTATTTATGCTGATATTATTTTATAGCCAATGTTGTGTATTTGATTTTTTTCTACTTTTTCCCTGTTGTTTTTATTTCTAAATTTCTGTGGTGTGCTTTTAGCATGGGAAAAGTGTTATATAAATAAAATTCTATTATTATTTTTATTATTGTTAATCCTACAAGATCAGAAGGCCGAGTTAAACTACGTCTTTTCTTGAGATTTACATTGAGTTTGCAAAGTTTCTGTAATCAGTGGGGTGTTGGACTCACTTTTTTCTAACACTTTAACCTTGAGATTCTCTGTGGGACTTTCTTTATCAAATTTAGGGTTCTTTATGAAGATTTTGTTAATTGTGCTTTGTTCTGCCATTGATGGCACATTTTTTAAATTCATGAGAATAGAATTCAGTAAGGCATGACAAGTCGAAGTTAGTCCAAAGCAAACTACCAAAAAAGTATGCATCAATGAGGGGAGGCCATAAAATAATAACACAATTTAGCATGACTATAAGAACCAGTTTTAGAATGTTTGTCAATGCTAAAGTGCATATAAGTATTTGCTTAATTTGACTGGAATGCAAGTTTCTCATAGTTAAAAAGATAATGGAATATTCTGTTTATCCCCTAAAGCTATGACTACAAGTAGACTGAGATGAAATTAGGCTGGCAGAGGACTTATTGCATCATATTGACAGATGGAGTATGAAGCAGCTATGCCTTTATATCTTGGTGACTCATAACATTTTATTTAGAATTCCCATATATATATATATATATATATATATATATATATATATATATTATATATATATATATATATAAAATAATACTGAGTAATTTCTAAAATAGGTATCACACTGTCTACCCAAATATCCACACTCAAGGAATCAAAATGCTTCTTTCTCACCCTCTCTCCTCCTTTCTTTTAATTTTAGGCTCTTTCTCTTGCCAATCAGCCTTCACACCAACTCACTTACCAACTGTTGACTCTGGCTTGAAACTCTGTCTGTAAATATGCAGTGGTTTACTGACAGAAAATGAACCATTTTGCATTGACTATCTCCAGATTTACTTTATTCTCTGACATTGTTGTCCCTGCATTATTCCACTGATGATGCCTTCAATTCTAGTTCATCAACTCTCCACATAAATATATACAGTACCAGAGGACATTATTATATATTTTTGTACACCTAAGGTGCAGGCTTCAGGTGTGATGTTTAATTCATTATGTTTCTTTTTTAATTTCTGACATCTTCTAAATGTACCCTGTCAAATCAGCTTGACTGCTTTGAAATAAGCTGGTTAATTACAGATACTGTATTTGTGGGCTCTTAAAGTGACGCTGATCATTTAGCTAATTGCACTGATTTGCTTTTAACAACTGACTAAAGAAAGGTTCAAAAATAATTGTAACATTAAATCATTCTTGTTATTTACATACATATATACCTATGTTTTATTTGTATTTTTTCAGAATTGTGAGAATAAAAAACTAACACAAGATGGGAAAGACCAGGCTTGCTTAAGTTGTAATATGAGGCTTTTAGTCATTATTATTATTATCTCAACTCTGCCATCACATCATTTGTAAGGGTCACACCAGGTTAATATGCCTACTGTAACACTGATATTTGGAAAGTTTGTAAAGTATGACATTTCAAAAGCCTTGCCAAGAACTGCAGATTATTAACCTGAAACTGGCTATAGAAGTTAGATACTGACAGCTGTAGCCAGAGGAGTGTGTGGATCCTGCTCTTGGTAAATGAACTACAATCCTGTCTGTGTATCTAAGTGTCCATCCAGTTGTTATGTTTTTGTTATATGCATTTGGTATAGGATTCATAAAAAGTGTTAATGTTTGTGATGTGCCATTTGTTGAAATGTCAAATGCATTGCATTTAAAAAACACAGAAGTTGATGCACTGCAAATGTTAATGCTGAGGTCTACATTGATTACTTAGATTTTAACCCTTCTTAGATGGGTAGCACAGCTAGTAACCATATACTGTATTAGGTCACTTGCTGCATTATACCCAGTCGTGAATTCATCTGGCTTTATCAAAATAATGCAGGGTTCAGAGATTTATAGGTGAGAGAAAAACCCTTAAAACATTCACTTTGAGGCAGAAATTATTTCAGTTTAAGAAAACATACCTTCCACAATTAATTTTGGATTCTTGGAGCATTTTTTCTTAAAGTAAGAATTAATTTCCTGTTTGAAATTTTTTGAAATTTCCTGTTCTCTGAAGCTGTGTACAGCAATTTTGTCTTTCGAGAGAATGTTTCAAAAATGTGCATATCCAAGGTGTAAATATAAACTTAAAAAACAAACCTTTCTGCCATTCTGCCACTTTCTTAATCAGTGACCAAATTTCTGTTGTCAGTTGACTCCTTTTCCATTAATTTTAACTGCCTTGTTTTTAAGGACTCAGGTCTCTGAATTGCTTCTTTTTTCCTTAAATAGCAGCTAACTAAAATAAAATGTGAAGTGCGCTAACAGATGATCAGCTAAATCAGGACCTCAAAATCCAACTCCAACTAATTTCACTCCAACCAGTTTCTTAATTAGAAGCTGATCCTTGTTGTTAATTAAACCCATTATTTAGTTGCATGACTTGCTGGTACTCTCATTTTGTCACAGCAGACATTTCCAAAACTGCTGATTTTCTTCTTTAAAAGAGCACAGTCAAAATGTTTTGTGGATGTGAGAAGTTCAACATGACTGAGACTTTCATCTTTCTTTATTTTCAGATATTGCATGGCGGACACTGGTTAGGTGGTCATGTAGTGGCTCGTTTTGTATCTCATTATTGTTTTTCTGCTAATTAAGCTAAAAAATAAACAAGTGGTGTGAGTCTTAAGTAGCAAGTCAATTATAATGAAGGCAATTAGTAGCAAAATCTAGATAAAAATTAAGAAAATTGTTAGAATGAAAACTTGAAGTCACTGTGACCCTCTGACACCCATGGAGTAGTGAAAGCCTGGGTGTTAGGATTCTTGCATGGATTGCATATCACTCAGCCTTTACCAACATGGTTTATTATAAAAAGGGAGATTAATATTTTTTCCTTTATGTATGCTTTACTAAATGCCACTACCTGCAATCATTCATAGTGTTAGAAAGAATTTAATGGTTCATATCTCATTGAGAATCTGGTATCAGTACAGGTAGCAGTTAGATTTGGAGCTTTTTTGTAATCCGCTCAAAAGCAAGTGTTTCTTCCTTCACCAAAGTATTCCACATTTAATTACTAACACATCCATTGGATTGAGACTGTCACAGATTTGCACATTGTCACAGCTTGTTCCATCTCTTTGAGACGTCTAGGCTACAGGCACAAGGAGAAACCCAGGGATAGTAAAAGGAACCTGGGATGGCACAAAGTGTGTCTATGATCATGTCCTGATAATGTTTAATAAGGGTCTGAAAGAAGTTGATGTCTGACTGCTTCTTTTGGCCACATACTTTTAAAAGGAGAAACTGGAAAATAGGTTATCAGTTTTTAGCTAGATGTGAGCAAAGGAGGAACTCTACCCTTATGATGGGTGCCAATTTATTTATTTATTTTTAATTAATTAATTAAAATTTTTAAGAATTATTTATTTATTATTGGGACCATTCTGAACACTGGGCAAATGTGGCACCAGACTATTGAGATAAAAAACTCAAAGTACTAACAAACAGAAATGTGTGTTATAAACTAAGTGAAACAGGACATTAACACCTGATCTTGCAAACAACATGGATTTTTTCTAAATGGTGAGATGGCTTTGCAAGTGGCTTACTTAACTTATGTAATATTAAGTCTCTCTGGTCATTTAGCCATGCCTTGTTTAGAGTGATGGAAAACGTGTTTTCCATGTACTTAACTCTAACTAGGCTTCTGTTATACCACTAGCCTTGCGATGATCCTCATTAAATAAATTACAGACATTTGGGAGAAGAGAAGTCACCTTGATATGAAATTGTGAAAAGAGATGTTTCTTCAGTTTCCCAGATGCTCATGTAAATGTCTGGCTAGATCAGATAAGATTCCCACCAAGCGCTCAGTTATTGTCACTCCCTGCTGTTGTTATACCGAAGTAATGTGTGCTGGTCTTTCCATGAATCACCCAACCTTTAGTATGTTTGGTTCTGCCTACCTTCCTTAACCCACTGGTCACATCTGTCAGGAACTCCTATTTTCAATATCATTTGCTTCTGTTAGTGGATTTTATACCCTAAGGAATCCAATGGGTTCATTTGCTTTTGAAGTATAGATATTTAATTTTGATTTGTGTGTTGAGCCATTATATCACCTCCATTCTGGTGGTGTTATTTTTGATTCCCATTGCTAGGACTGTCCCATAGTGGGTGTGTCCTTAAAGGTTATGACTTGTTAATCACAACTCGACAGATAAAAGCTCATCCAGGGGTATGTTTCCCTATCTGACTACACAAGTTCTAAAACTCTTCAAAGCTTTTTGAAAAATTTTCTTTGTTTTGTTTTTCTGGTTTTTGATCACTCTGCACTCCTTTTGACTTTGTTATTTTTCTCAAGATTCTTCACTTAGGTTACTGGTAGCTGTTCTCCTGGTTCTGACCCTTGCTAGAGTTTTTTGACTATGTCTTTGCTTTCTAGTCATCCTCTGAAGACTTGTGCCTACTGGGTATAACAACATCACTTTGACAGCTGGCTTAAAAACTAGTGAGCACTTTCTCCTCGATCCTTGTGAATAATGTGATGATCTTTACTGGAAGAGATGGCTGACTGTTTTTGGATGCCCGTTAGGCAGACTCTGAGAACTGAGCTCCCACACTTGAGCCAGTGCTCGATTCCTGGATCTTGCATGACAGTGACATCAAAATGAACACTGAATTCATTTCCACAAGAAAATTCTCTTCTGTCTTGGAAACCATTCTTTCACCAAGAAACTTTTACTTTTCCATTATACCCCAAATCAACTGTGTTCTTGTTTCTCTTGCAGATTGCAGTGCCAACTTGTCACAGACCTTAAATAGGTAAAGTCCACAATTCACCCACATTTCAATTCCCACACATAATGAGGCCACCAGTTCGTAAGGATGACCTCACCAGGCCAGTTATCACTGGTGTCAGAGTCTAGACATTTTGCCAAGGCAGATGTTGGCTGATAACATCTTTTATCCATTTAATTTATCTCTCTGCTTCTTACTCTTTAGGTTTCTGAATATACCAGAAATTCAACCTTTGGGTTCAAGAAATGAGTGAAATACCTCCGTAGAGATCAATGTGGTAAACAGAACATTAATAAAGTAGGTGTTAAGAGGAGGGCTAATTCATTTTTTAATTAATTAGTTGTTAAGGATTTGAACCTTATGAACTCCTCTGCACATCTCCTTAACATTTCATGCTATGTTTTTCCACTTAAGCAATAGTGCTGCTGACACAATTGCATTTTCAGTGGGATTTTGCTTCTGGCCAAATGCCCAAACACTGTGTCCATTACATGTCACTTGCCTCCTACAAAATATAAAATGCACTCATTTTTTACATGCTAGATTGTCAAAATGGAAAAGAAAGTGGGAATCTGGTTTACAATCATTTGCATTACTTATGTACTTATGTTGCATTTGCTTTATTATTCCAGTTCAGCTCCAAGGCAGGCCTTTTGGCCTAGAGGCAAGAGCACCACACTGTAAACTTTAGATTTGTGACTTCAGTCCAAGGGTCACAGCCTGTCCAAGTGACCCTGAACAAATACCCCAATCTGTTAGTGCTCCAAATAGTAGAAGATATGTGTAAACAATTGTAAAATGTATCTTTTTCTATAAACTGTCTTGGGGTGGACTTCATTGTAAAAAGGCTCTATATGACCCAGAAGATTTTTATGTGATCTGCAGCTGGCCTGAGAACCCACACTCTTTGTACAGTATATGTATAATCATCCATCCATCCATTATCCAACCCGCTATATCCTAACTACAGGGTCATGGGGGTCTGCTGGAGCCAATCCCAGCGAACACAGGGTGCAAGGCAGGAAACAAACCCCAGGCAGGGCGCCAGCCCACCACAGGGCACGCACACACACCCACACCCACACACCAAGCACAATTTAGAATCACCAATGCACCTAACCTGCATGTCTTTGGACTGTGGGAGGAAACCAGAGTACCCGAAGGAAACCCACGCAAACACGAGGAGAACATGCAAACTCCGGGAAGCGAACCCGGGTCTCCTAACTGCGAGGCAGTGGCGCTACCACTGTGCCACCGTGCTGCCCTATATATAATCAGTAAGAAGTCAAATTACTCAGCTTTGATGAGCTTGATAATTATTTTTATCATCGCCTAAGACTGTTTTGGGAGTTTCTCTTGTCTGCAGTAGCTTTGTATCCCTTCATCCTTAAACATCAAAGCAACAAAACCAGGTTAGCAGAGCACAGCCAGCACCTGTGAGGTTTTTAAAACTAAAGTGAATACAAAGGGTGGGGCATGAACAAATCCCCCCATCATCTTATTGAGCTGGTATTGAGAGGGCTACTACAGCAAGACATTTATAACATGGAAAAAAATAAATGTGCACAATAAGAATGTAACAAAGGCTAGCTTTTTACATAAATATTATTTGTTCACGGAAGACATCAATCATAATGTAGGTGTGAAAGGGGATTTCAAAAAGGTAATACTGAGAAAAAAATTTCAGTTTGAGTGAACGCCACTGCATCAGTCAATAAGAACCTCACCTTTAAATAAAGTATACCACCACCTCTAACAATTAGAAAAACTCTTATTTGTATTTTTGACCCAAAAATCTATAGTATACCCCTTGATGATTCTAACACAATAAAAAGGAAAGGTTTCTTTTTAGACTGAGACAATCTATAATGTTACATAATCTCGCCAAAAAAATGCATCCATTTATCCATCTATTGATTATGCCCACTCTGTTAGATTTGTAGGGAAATGGAGCTGATCCCAAAAAGGCAAAATGCCTTTTTTGTCAGAAAGTCTGAATCTAAACAAAGCAGTAGTGCCATCATTAGTGCTATTGGCTAATGGATCCGGCGTGCTGGGTTTAAATCCTGCACCTGCTTATGGTCCATGTGAAGTCTGCATGTTCTCCCAGTGTCTGTGTGGATTTTCCTTTTGATACTCCCATTTTTCCCCGTTATCTCCTGAGATGTGCTGGTGAACCACAAGCTGGCCCTGTGTGTGTGTAAGTGGGCCCTTTCATAGACTTGCACCCAGTTGAGCACTGCATCCTGTTTTGCATCTGAGGAAGATGGGGTAGGCTTCTTGCTACCATGTCCCTCCCTTATTTACGCTAAACCAGTTTAAGCATGTTATATTATAGAAAATAAATTACTGGATGGATCAATTCACATTTTTGAAAAAAATGAAATAAATAATGAAACATTAATAAAAAATTCTGGCACTAAATCCTCATTTAAAAAAAAAAAGGCATGGAGCTGGACAGTTTGACATCCGTGGCAGAGCGACGGGCGCTCAGCATGCTCCTATCAATTATGGAGAATCCACTGCATCCACTAAACAGTGTCATGTCCAGACAGAGGAGCAGCTTCAGCGACAGACTGCTGTCACTGTCCTGCTCCACTGACAGACTGTGCAGATCGTTCCTCCCCCAAACTATGCGACTCTTCAATTCTACCTGGGCAGGTAAATGTTAACATTATTCAAAGTTATTGTCTGTTTTTACCTGCATTTTTATTACTCTTTAACTTAATATTGTTTTTTGTATCAGTATGCTGCTGCTGGAGTATGTGAATTTCCCCTTGGGATTAATAAAGTATCTATCTATCTATCTATCTATCTATCTATCTATCTATCTATCTATCTATCTATCTATCTATCTATCTATCTATCTATCTATCTATCTATCTATCTATCTATTTGGTTCTCAATATGTGTTCAGTGCTGCTGGGTTAGGCTCTTATTAGTCATAACACGTTAACAGTCTAATTAAAAATTAGGCTCGGAAAATGAATGAATAGATGAAAGGAAAAGTGATTTTTTTTAAATTATAAATGATAGCTTTACAACATGGGTGCTGCACTCAATGAAAGCATTGGTACAACCTCTACAGCATATGGTGCTGCATGCCTGAAGTTTTCCTGCTTGTGATGCACATTTATAAAGACAATCCGTCAAAACAAAACCAACTGTCTGCGTGAAAATATTGACATAATTACATCAGTGTTTAGTGATTTTTGCTGCAAAGTAATTTAAAGCAGCTTTTACCATTTAAGCTACTGTATGTAAGGATTGGGAATATAAAAAAACTGCAACTGAGTTATAAACAAAGCAATGGTGTGCCAATTATATTAGAAATAAACGACTGAAATAGCAAATCTTAATATTAATGCAAAGTTCAGTATGCCCCCATTTCCCACGGTCCTCTTTTGAGGATGACTCCAGTCAGTCACTGGGCACACTCACACATACTTGACTAATATAAAGTTAACATTTAAACTACCAAGAATGTCTTTCGGACTTGGAATAAAACCGGGGGATTTGGGTGTGCCAAGTCCACATGAAATGAGTGGGAGTATGCTAAATTATGTTACGGCGACTTGAACAGTACGGTGCAAAACCATCACTTTTGAATGAAAACGAACAGTCCACGGCAACTGAGGAAAAAACACCTGTGACACATGGAGAAGATGGAATTTTTAATTCAAAGTGGCTTAGAAATCAAAGGCGTGTTCTCAGCCTGACGAGACGGCGATTACTACTAGGCTAACCAGAGGGCATCACTGTCTTTGAACAACCCCAAAAAGAGAAGATGAGTGTATCACAAACAATCTAAAAGAACAAACTGATGCCTATCTCCTTACTACTTCTCCGATTTCAACTAACCTGTTTAGTATCACTTTTTATAAATAACGCCACGGTAACAGACAACTGCGTAACAACGAATCGGCATATTCGACGACACATAAGCAACATGTTGGACTGCAAGCATTCCCCGCTACTTAAAAAGCTTATTTTATACTTTGAAGACATCAGAGTACAGCGAACAGCAACAATGACAACAGCGACGCGACAACACGGCGACACCGTGTTCACGTTACTGTAGAAACTCCTCAAGCCCTTCAAAACGGTATACGGAATGGGTTACCTTACAGCAAGAAAAGAGCTGGTACAGCCAGGTGCTCCATACTTCACGTATTGAAGTTATGATCTTCTTCAGCGGAACGGTGATACAAATTTTCCGTAGTCGCCAATGTGGATTTGTCCCGCGGAGAAATAATGACGCGCTTTTTCGGCGTGCTTTTTTGTCGTTGGCTGCTGCTTTGAGATTAAGCAAACTAAATTAATAAATCTATCAAGATCTATATGGCTCCATTGTTGTTAATCGATTGACCTGCAGCGACAGAAAAACAAACATCGTGCGCTGTGCACAGTCCAAACGAGCATTAAAGTGAGAGAGCTATGGGAATACGAGCGACTCACCGCGGGGGAGGGATGTGCTCCAAAGTGCCAGAGTCCTGGAAGAAAGCGAATACAAAGATGGGAAAGGCGCTACATAGCCTACATATAATCGGTAGATAGATAGGTAAAGCACTGGGCTAGAAAGAGAGAGACAAATAGGAAGGGCATTAAATACAAATGTTTGCATCACAGAATATGTTATTTGTTCGGGGTTTTGTTGCAGAATTCGCATTTTTTTGTATTTGATTCTGGTTTATTGCCGCTTACTTGATTTCAATGCTTTGTATATCCTGGAATTATTTTTATTTAGAATTTTATGCAAATAATGTTTGTATTTAATGTTGTATATGACCTATAGTTCTTTCTGAATTTACGTGAGTCTTGACGTGGGAAAGGCGCTATATAAATAAAATATTATTATTATAAGGAAAGGCACCACATTAGACATAGAAATAATATCAGAAAGCATAAGATTGGAAAGGTTTACACCAATGATTTCTAAATTAGGAAAGGTACTCTGTACACGTGAAAAATAGAAATGGCACTAGTTTAAAAAGAGATGGGTACACAATTTTAGAGCGATAACTAGGTGTGACATAAACTTCATGTTAGACAGATAGACATGCAAGGCACAACATTGGATAGATGTGAAAGGCACTATATTTGGTAGATATGAAAGACATTAGATAGATTCAAGATAATTGCTCATTTTTTAGTGATCTGTCCTGATTCAGCGTGACTACTGAGCTGTTGTCACCCAGCCCCCTGTACAGCAGGCTGAACTGCTTATTTCTAGAAATCTTCAGTCATTATCTTTCAAATCCGTGGAATTTTTCAAAACGGTCTGGTCCACTCTGCCATGCACTGGGAAGAAAAAAAAGCAAAACAAAACCAAACTGCCCGTGAATAACAGATTAATGAAATTTAGCCAGTCTGTAACATTTAGCCTTGTGAAATTCAATACATGTGTGACCTTACCTTTTCAATTTATTTATGTGTTTGAGAAACTGAAGGAATTGCAGACAGACAGGAAATGCACTGTATTCAAATAAATGATAGAGTAGAAAAGGCACTATAATTGAAAAAATATACATTATACATTTACATTTACTTATTTGGCTGTCATTTTTATCCAAGGTGACTTAGAATATTTGAGATACAGTTGGTTACATTTTTTTTCTTTTTCCAGTTGGAACACAGGCAGGTGAAGTGACTTACTCACAGTCACACACTGTCAGAAGCACAATTTAAATCATGGTCTAAATATTAGAAAGACAGAGGTATAAAAGCCAGTATGTGATAGATTGTAAAGACAATAAATTCAAGTGATTGATAGATTAGGAAAGGCATCATATGCAAGTGATAGATATGAAAGGCACTATACACAAATAGTAGATGTTTCTCTACCATGTCCTCTGTTAAAATTACATTTGCCTATTGTCATTTCTTGTGTGTTGTCCTTTACATTTGGTATGCGAGGATTCCTTTCATCACACATTGTGTTAAATTGAACTTCATTTCACCCCCACACAGAGGAAAAGGATTTAGAGCAGGGTTCTAGAAAAAAAAACCAATCTAAATCCATTAAGTAGTTCTCTCATGAAAAGCGGACAGACATACAGACAGACAGATGTTGGATTTTATATATTATATATTAGTAAACCTTCAAAATAATGTGCAGTTAAAGTTTCAACAGCATTCTCAGAATTTCTGGAGCTTAGTAGAGCCAGATAACTATAAGAATCTTCACCAAGCAGCTCTGAAAACATCTGCTTTGTTTGGGTATATACTGTACCTCTGTGAGTCTGCCTTGTCCAACATGAATGTCATGAAATCAAAGTTCAGAACAAGACTGACAGATGAACATTTAAATGACTCCATAAGAGTGAACCTAAGTGGCTACACTCCACCATACACCTCTCTTTTTGGTTCCATGCAGTGCCAGTCATCTCACTAACTAAAAAACACATCACACATACAACTGGACATGTGAATACTCTTGTGAAGTGAAACAGTGACATGGAACAAAATGACAAATGAATAAGTAATATCTGTGTATTTGGAATTGCATTGTTTTGTTTTGACAGCATTCATGTTTTAATTCAATAGTGTGAGATACACTAGAAAATGCATAAAGACATACAAAATGCACTTGCAGGTGAACTAAATATTTTTTGTGATGTTTTAATGGTTGTGGACACCAACATTTTGTAAATGTTCAGGCAAAACAAGCTTATTCAGTGTGTTTGGGTTGAAATAAGCTATGAGAATAAACGTTAGAAAACATTAGTAGCTCTCAGCCATTTTCATTTTGTAAAAGTAGCTCTCAGGGGAAAAAAGGGAAAAAAGGATGGAGACCCCTGATTTAGAGGATATACAAACATGAAAGCAAGAGTCGTTAGCAGTACCTTTGTGGCAGATGAGCCCCTCTCAACATAAATTAAGCTCAGGCATATCTGCCTTCTAGTTTCTCAGTCTGATTCTTCCACTGCAAGTTCGCTGTAACCTAAATCAAGGTCAAACACCGACAGGAAGTAAACGCTACAGAATCACTTTAGTGCACCACTTAAAAAATACACTCACATGCAGAGAGAACATAAAAGAAGCACTGAAAAATATGGAGACGAGACTTGTGCATAGCGAGCTTGAGCTTTAAAATAGCACCGGTCACCACCCACATGACAATCGATTACTTTTGGTGTTTTCCCACAGCAGGAATTTATTTTAGAAACTTAGGAACTCTTGTAGCATTATCATCTCAGGAACCCTGGCCATTTGTAGTTCCTGATACTTTTTTTACCTCCTACTCCAGGGTATGCACTTTTCGTTCATCCAAGAACTATTGTAGATGGGGTTCGGGTGATGAATTGTGCTGATTGGTTGACCACAAGCACTGGCACCATCTTACATATCTATTAGTATAGTTTGGATTTTGGAGAGTTATTGGTGAAGATGGAGTGCTGCACTTCACACCACATCACTCTTCATAGCTGCCTCCCTTGTGGGCCATGCCAGGCACAGCATCAAAGCAATAATCTCCCCTGTGAAGTCATGATTGCTTTGAAGCAATAAGGTGGAGGGGGTTCCCTTAGAACTTCCAAACGTGCTTCACTTTACACTGCAATACTCCTATTTGCACATCACATATTTTGCATAAAGGTTGCAGTTCCTGTTGTGCAGTTGAAACACAGCAAACAAAAGTGTCCAAGGACAACAAGTGGCCCAGGGACTACATCGTACAGAAATTCACTGGTTCCTGAAAAAAAAGTGCTCCTGCAATCAGAATGTGCGTAAATACTCTTAACCACAATGCACGGTCATGGGGTACTTGAACATATACTGAGAGCATCGAGTGCAAGGCAAAAAAACAACTAGACAGAGGGCCAGCACCACAGAGCCACCTTATCACATCATGACCCATGGTTATGAGCATTTATAAGGAAAATCCACATTTACATGCACGGTGAGAAAATGAAAATCTCCCCACAGTCCTGGAGCAGGATTATTTCACACTGCACACTATTATACTTATCAACACTCACTAACAAATGAGTGAATGGTTTGTTTTCCTGAGTGATTTAAGCATTGACACTGTTTAAGGCTCATCAAAAGTTCTACAAAGTGAGCACCTCGTCGAGTAAGAGTAAAGAAATGAAAGCTGCCCATTGGATCAAGAAGTCACCATATAGTAAATGGTAACAGAACCAGAATCAGTTGTGGCAGTTACTGTAGAGAGGTGTGTCCCTGTTGAGATTAACTCTATCCATATGGAAACAGCTAGCCTCTTAATAGTTCTTATAAGCAAACTCTGTACAGGCAGTGGGCTCTCACCTTAAACCCTCCAAAGCTCCCTTAATTTTACTCTGTTGGCTGCAGCAAATGGTACAAACCTGACTGAACCAGGCAACCATTACATTAATGCATTCAGAAATAATAAGGGACTAACAGGCTGTCAGAGAGCCACAAAAGGCATTGTGCATTATTAGACAGACAGGTAGACAGACTGTTAAAGATACTCATGAAAAGCACAGTATTAGATAGATGGATGGACTGACAAACTGATATGTGTGAAAGGCACTATGTTAGATAAGTAGGAAAGACATTTGACGGACAGATTTACAATAAATGCTCATTTGTATGTGATCTGTCCTGATTCAGCACGACTATCGGATTGTTCTCACCCAGCCTTCTACAGACTTACTGTATGCTGTACTGTACATTTGTCGAAATCATCGGTCATTATGTTTTGAATCAATGGAGTAGATATTCCAAATGTTCAGTCGACTGTAGTGGAAAAAAAAAAAAAAAACTGAACTGCCTCTGATTATCACATAAATGAAATTTTGCCTCCCTGTGACCTTTTGCTTTGTAAAATTAAACACACAAGTGACCTTACTTTCTCAATTTATTTATGTGTCTGAGAAGCTGTTTCAAGAAATTAGAGCCCTTTGGTAATTTAGGTGTAGATACAATGTTAAAAATATGGAGGTGAATATGCCGGATGGGCTTGTTATATTATGTAGTGAAAAGCTCAGCGCACTAGAAACAAATGATTCATTTCTATGCAAATGCATGTTTCATAATAGCTGTTAGCAAGGCACATATGATGCTTATAGTATCGCTATTATAAGTGCTCAAGCTGTGACCGGTAGCATTTAAACTGTATGTTCTGATTATTCCTTTGATATTTTTAGGGTTTGTCAAAGGGCTACTAGCAGAACTTTTCCAATGCTGTGTCATTTGCAGTCTGATGCACAGTCTTTCTAGATTTAATATTATAATATTCTGGCTATATTACATAAAACCACACACTTAAGAACTGAATCTCTTTTATATCTATTCATGCTGTGGACCTCCAGAGTCTATTGTCATCATGATTTGTATTTTTTGCTAATTCGCCAAGTGACCTTATCTTACCTTACCTTAATTTACTTTTGATGACATTACTTCTATCAGGAGTCTTAAAAAGCTGGAAGACCTCAAGAACTGATAAAAATATATAAAAGGTCTGTCATGACATTAATAAGACTGATATTGAATTATATAGTAAAAATTATGTTATCTATTACATCAGTCCTTAGACTGCTCTGAGGATTCTTGGAAACTGTCTTCTGTAAGGTCCATCAGTTATGGCTTTGTGTATGTTTTCATTCTCATTACACATCTAAATGCATATTTTTTTTCTTAGATTCCCAGGAGTTTTGAATTTTATTATAACTTAATATTTGTGAAAGTCAACAGAATCCTGAACCTGTATTATTATTCCTCTTTATCCATTGTGACTTATAAAATATTGACATGTGATGCATTTTAGTGATGATCAAGGACAGTGTTAACAAGAGAGCAACATTTAAATTAGAGCACAGGAAATGTAGTCCCGTAATCATAAGAAAATGTTTTAAAATTTAGTTTGAGGCTAACCATATTGTCACTGTCAGTCTTTCTTTAATTTCAACTGGATCAACATGAATCTTTGTCGTTCACAAAAGGAACAAATAAAAGTTCGCTCAACTCACTAATCATGGTGCTGGAGAGTTGACAACATGGTACATGTTGATTAGCACATGCAAATAACAATTTCACTGTGCTAAGTACATATGACATTAATGACCCTATAGTAATGACCATATAACAACTACTGTTTGGATGGCAAGCATGCTGCATAAAGATAAATTGAGTTATGTGTTGGTGCCTCTAAGCTCCAGGTCTTCAGGTTCAGTTTCTGGCTAAGCCACCTTTTAAGTGGAGTTTTCTAAAACTCTTCGTGTTTGTGTGGGTCCACACAGGTGACTACATATCAAAGATTTGTATATCAGTTTAACTGGCATCTCCAGACTTGTACTGGTACAAGTGAGCATGCACTGTGATAGGATGGCATCCAATCCAGAGTGCGCTGATGCCTTGCACTTGATGCTGCCAGGCTAGTTACTGAATCTCTTTAAGCGGAGGAGTCGACAAGATGGATGAATGGACGAGTTATGTATGACAGAGGTGTTGAAAAACTCCATAGAATATATCAAATTGCATAAAAGGTTGGCACAGTTCTGAAGAAAGTGGTTCAGTAAAGTGTGATTTGCCTTAAAAAGATTTTGCAAAAATGTCATTTTTTTCTTTAAATTTATAGTTAAGGCAGAACCAGTGTTAGCATGTTTTTTCATTTAGCAGCCTTAATTATACCATTGCTCAGGAATAATTTAGAACATGCTTATTTTAGAAGATTCTGTAATAATGAACAGAGTGCTTTATAAAGCCATAATTCTTGAGTGATGGAAGCAGCACCCTAATGAGTGACCCTGAAGCTGATGTTCCCAAGATGGAAAAGCACTTACATGGCTAGGATTTGCAACCAAGCTGCAAGACCAATCACTTCACTCCTTGAAAGAAATCCAATTCATGATCACTGCAGATAATAGAAAAAGAAAATAAATGAGAAGCATCAGATTATTAGATATGTAAGTGCAAATGTTATATATCAATGTCAAAACCAAACATTCCACTAAGCACTACAAGGGTTCCCAAGATGACCTTCTTAATCAGAGGTCAATGCACACATTTTAACTACAAATTCAGAGTTTTGTTTTCAATAATGGTGTTTGTTGTACACAAAAATGTGAGCTTGCTTATTAAGTAGGATACTGTCAATACTTAGTTTTGGACAATATTGTAACACAGACATTTTATGATCAACATATGTTTATGTGTAACACAAAATTCACGGCTTCTCTGCTGACATATATGTGGTAGACATATAAAAGTAACATATATTTCAAAGTAAAATTTTAAACTAGAAAGTTAAGTAAAAAGAAAAGCACTAATGCACTTATACTCTCTTCGTCCACAGAAGGGCCTAATTTGAAGGCAAAGTGTGAAGGAGTTTTCAGTACTTGATAACAGGGATTTTATTTCTAAAACTGGCTAGGGTATAGAAGATAAAGACTGAAAGACTGAATTAGAGAAAATATCTCTGTTCCTCCAACTTAATGAAAAGATGGAGACAAACAGAATTCAGATGTTAGTAGAACCATGAGTATGCATTTTAGTAGGCAGATATGATTTAAAATAAGGACTTGAAGAAGAAATATGAGTCAGTAACCAAACCAAGTTTGTAAGAATACAATAAAGCTGATCTTCCACCAAACCAAAAATAACACCCTAAAACCTAGTTGAAGTGCAAAGGTAATGAATGATTTCCTTTTACCAGGAAATCAAAACAAAAAACATGGTCATAAATCTCACAGTTTTTCTGTGAATCTAGGATAACTCAGAAACATACAAAGCAGGAAATAATTTAGTAAGAGAGCAGAAGAATAATGCTAAACCAGAAAGCAAGCAAGATTTGTAACCAGGAAGTTAGGATTTGTTTTTGTTTTTTTACTTAGTATCATCCTCTGTCAGAGGGTTGACAGACATGGCTAACTAGGTTCTTTGCTAGCATCTTGATTTGGCCATCATTCCTTAAGTGTGACCATGATGTTTTCCATCCAGTTTCTTTTTGGTCTTCCTCTTCCTCTACTTTCATTCATTCTCCCCTCTGGAAAAATCACCAATCATTTTCCTCCTGACCCATGCATTATATGTCTTGCATAATTCATCTTGCTTATTGCCATGTCCTTCAGGAGATACTTCACAGTATCTATTCTTCTTAAGACTTCTGCATTAGTTACTTTTGTTGCCAACCCTTTTTTCAGTATACATCAATAGCAACATTGCTTGAAAGCATTTTTGCTGTGCATTTAATCCCTGTTCAAAGTCCAAATTTCACTGCTATAGCATAGAGCTGAGAAAAGGTAACATTTCAGTTTTCTCTATTTTAGGACCAAATTTAGGTCATCATGTACTTTTGTTCCCAGCAAGCATCCTTTGCCCTGCCAGTTCTTGCCTTTATGTCTTGACTGCATTTGCCATCACTGCATATCCAACTCTCTTAAGTATTTGTATTTATCAGCTTGCTCCATCTTTTCTCTGTCTAGTATGATGTTGCGTTTATTAGCCTCCTTTCTTGATACTCCCATTACTTTGTTTTATTTAGCTTTAGCTACATACCATACAGCTTTCCTGTATTTAAAACAGCCTATAACAGTTTTCCAAATCACAATCATTTTCTGCCAACAGAATTCTTAAATCCTTAATAATTTCTCCTCTGATTTTACCCTATCCAAACCTTTGAGCCCTTCCATCATAATATATTCACAACACAGACTGAAAAGTATTGTTGAAATGATACATCATTGTCAAAGTCCCCACCTAATGCTGAAGTCCTAACTTTAGTTCTTATACATGCCCTTTCACTTTAGTAGATGTCAGAAACACAGTCATAAAGGCAAAAATCAGAAATATATTTGCAAGGATTCATTTGCCAAGGAAAACTTTCTAAAGAATAGACTAACACACTTTTATTTTTGTTTCATTATTATTTTAATGAATAACAGGTTCTTTGTCATGACTGTTATACCCACGATCCTGTGATGTCTCTAGCTGTACACTTCTGCATTGATTACCTAGCAACATGATAAAATTGCTCCATAAAATGGCAAAATCTGTGATAAACAAAACTGTGTCACAGAAAAGATGATTAAATAATTACATTTTTAACAACATTTTCTGGATGCAAACTAATGTCAACTCAGAATCCTTGTGTTAAAAAAACAAATCATGTGCATATCTTTTCAGAAAACACCTAAGGGAAGACACAAAGAATGAAAGAAATAAAGCAAATCACAACAATCATAACACTGAGCTGATGCGACAGCGACATCTTGCGTTGTGCATTTCAAGTCAAAGTCCTTAGTAATGTGGTATCACCTACAAAAAACAAAACAGATTTGGAAAAATTTAACCACCTGAAAATGAAACCAAACCAAGCAAGTAATTTAGGCAATGGATTTAGTGTCCTTGAAAACTATAGTTGCCATAAATTCCTACACAGGATTTTGATTCAATTGTGAAAAAAAGCAAAATCATAACATTATCACAACAGTATGTAGGGTTAGCTGAAGTCCTGGAGATGAAGATGGGAGAGATACAGACAAAAAGAGAGCCTGTCTCTGAGTACATTAAGAGCTCTTCCTTGTCATTAATCAGCAGAGAACTCCGCAAATTAGCAGGTCGTGGTCCATATGGTTTTTCCTCCATACACTCCATTTTTCTTCCCACATCCCCAAAGACTTGCAGCTTAGATTAACCGGCACCTCTAAATTGAGCCAGAGTGTTGGTGTCTGCTTAATGGCACCCAACGTTGGACTGTGCAGAGATGATTCCTGCTATAAGCCTTGTACCTTGAACCCATTGCTGCCAGAAAGCCTTGCAAGATGCAACCCTGAACTGGATTATGTGGGTCTGAGAATATTATTATATTACATAAACCTCCTCCATTTGGTTATGACCTTTCACACTAAACACATTTTTAAGTAATATGTCTTTGGAAAGCAATTGGGGTTTGTAGGATAACACTGTGGCTATCTGCTGCCTCACAGGCCCTGAAGAACAATATCTGTGAGTGTGTTTTTGGTTTCTTTGGGTACTCTTGTTATCTTCTCCCATTGTGGTATTAGTGTTCCCTGCAATGGACCTCACCAGTGTAAACAAATGCTGCCCTCTTAAAAGTCATCTTATTCTATTAATACAGACCTATACTGAAAAATCATGTCTTTTAACAGGAAATAGAAAATACTGTGAACACATTTGATGCAAGCTGCATGGGGATGGCAAAAATGGGATGACAAAATCATACTCTTCTATTCACAATCATAAGACAAGCTTAAAAAGTGTTTTAAGTTAAAAACGTGTAAAGTAAAACAGTGGAATTGCTTATTGTTATGTAGAGTTTTTAGATATGATCCCAACAAAACTATGTTTGTGAATGCTTCCAAATTTCAGTATTCAATATTTTTTGTTTAGATTAAACTACAATTTAAAGATGGCCCCCAATAAATGTTGTGATCAAACAGAATGGTCAATAAACAAACGATTAGATTAAGTTGCAATGTAGTAATGGCTGAGACAGATCCTAAAGCCAGAAATAATTTCAAGTCAAAATTTAAGATGGGGTCATTTTCAATATAAACTCTTTTAATATGCCAAAAATATCAAACAAATGGAAAATCCAGATCTTAAATATTCCCTTATCTAAACCACACTGCAATTTTGTACATTTTTATATTCTTTCTCTTGAACAAGCCATCATTTCCTTGTTCAAGAAATGTTCAAACAGATTGTACATGTATAGCATTCAATGATTACTGTGATGTAACGTATTGATGCCAACCATAATACAGACTCCACAACGCCTTTGACAAATGATATTTGTAAGCCAAAAATGAGTAGAAATAAATAAAGTGTTAAGATGATCGAACAAAAACTACACAAAACCACTTAAAAACACAAAAACAAACACACAGAGTCTGAAAAGAAAAAGCTGCATGAAAGCTGGTTTACAGCTTGAAGGACAATGGACCTGACTTTTTTCTTTCTATATAATATTATGACTGTCCTCACTCTGCAAACTTCAGAGTGCTTACAAACTAGAAACACTTCTGCTTGTGCAATTTAAATAACATATTATTCTGCCATCTCATCTTGGACTAGTTCCAGAAGCTGCCATTTATGACCCCAGCTCCAAGTAAACCTGCAATAATCAAACAGGTATGGAAAATAATAGTACACCAGAAATGCTAATGAGCTAAACCTGCATACTATCTTCAATACAAAGTAAAGTTTGCAGAATAGATGTCCACTGTCATGATATCATGCCACTTTACTCATGTAATTTTATTTTCAAATTGTAAGGAATCAAACACTGATTGGCAAGGGGGGTATTGAAGTAGGGATTCCATAACATGCTAGGTGGCAATAGAAGACACCAGAGTAGAATTAGTTGGCCACACCCAGGATACCTGGCCCTTAATTGTAAACTGGGGCTCAGAATTGGATGGATACCTGAGGCCACCAGAGGGAGCTCTAGTAGGTCATCCTTAAGGCTGTCAAAGGTGTTTCTGAACCCCACATATACCATTCAACTCATCATCATTTCTAGCTATGCAAGACATTAAGTTTTTTTATGGTTCCCCCCTATTTTTATCCCTCTATATTAAAAAATACCCTAATTTTGAGGCCTATTTTGTACCATATTTTGTGCAAGAAATTACACTCTTATAATGAAGAGTAAACCAATAGGTGTCTTCAGCAACACTGATTAGAAGCACTTGAACTTGTGCATGACAAATGAGCTGACCCCAGGGGTTCACCCCTTCATGGGAAACAAGGGATCAAAGTTACCCCTCTTCACAAACTTTGAAAAAATATCAGTTATAAAGGAACATGGGGTGTTGTTTTATACTATTTCAATGTTGCTGATCATGAATTTGATAATACTTTTGATATATGATTCTTTACTGGTGGTCCTATCTCTCTAAGAGCAACTCCCAGAAAGTAACAAATGACACATTTTCAAGTATAAGCATGTGGGGTAAAGTTTTAGATTATTTTCAGGTCAGTGATTACAAATATGTTATTGTTTCTATTACAGTACAGAATATTTAGTCTTTTAACATTTGAAACACACATTTTAATATTTCAAATATTTAGACTTTTTTTCTCAAATTCCAGAATCTGTTTAAAGACACTTTATTTCCTTTTATAGATTTTTTTGCCTGCTGAATTTGTTCTTGTCATTGATTTCTGGATTGAACTGCATTAGTAGTTAAAAAAATCACTACTTCCTATAATGCTATGATTGTTTAAGTAAACATGCCACCATTGTGGAATAGAAGTTCCCTGGAGTGTGCAACTCATAACGTCAGTTACGTGATGGTATGACGTTTCAGCATCTCCTTGTTATCCGAGATTATGAATTCTTCTAAAAACTTTTGTCATTGTGTTTTAGTGTCTTAGCTTCCCAGGTAAAAAATAATTTTGTAGAAGTGCTCATTTTGGTGCTTTAGCTACACTGTGCAGTGAGCAGTGGAGAGGTTGGTGTGGGTGTGGGATTTCACTTTAGATTTTGTTAGAAATTTGTTAAAGGTTAAAAAATACTTGTTATGTTTTACTTGAATTGTTTTGGTGATGTCATTGTGTTGTTGCTTTGTCTGTTTGTGAGCGCTGCCATTTTTCCTGTTATTTTGCAACATTGTTTATAGCACTGGTGCACATGACATCATCACATCACTGCTTTAAAACATGACAGCATGCATAATGTAACAGCTGAACTTTAAAAAATAATAAGAGAAAACCCTACTAAATAAAGCAAATTAAAATAGGGGAAGGGGGTTGGCAAAATGTGTAGGAAATTCAGTAATATGCATGAGGGTGCATTTTAATGTGTGTTTGTGTGGAAATGTCACATTTTTAAGAAATTAACTGCATTTCTCTGTGGTGATATGACCAGAAGGCATAAATAGAATTGATTTTACTGGTGCTAAACTGTAATGTAAACAAGGCATTAAGGAACAATATTTCTTTACTCTTTACATTTCACGATTACTGAATTTCCTGTAAAACTAATGTTTCACAATACTATACAAATCTAAATGGGCCTTTTCACTTACTACTGTCCACAGTTTGCAGATTTTTGTTACCCACAAATTTGAACAAAGGAAGTGTGATCCACCAATGTAAATAGCCTGTGACCTAAATAACTCCTTGACCTGTGTCATGTGTGCTTGTCAGAGTGTCACCTTCCCAGTTCCTCCAAGGTAAGCAGTACCACCCAAGGACTTCAGGGGCTGCGATTGCTAATCGGATGGTTTCCTTTTCTACCCGCAGCCCAGAGAAGCTGCCCAGTGAGAGCTATTATCCTTGCCCCTTCCAGTCCAGGAGCTATATAATAGCCAATGGCTTTATTGATTTGTTCTAATTTTTGCACCAATGTTTGCTTGTTATTTGTATTCATGGATTGCCTAAGGTCCTGTATTTACTAGCAGTCAGCAACACCATCATCCACTACAGATTTGGTTTGCTGTATATTAGCAACAGGAGTTATTACTAATATCATCTAACACCAAAATTGTGTTGCCATGAAACATTCATTGAATACAAAAGAGCAATGTGAAAACATAACAACAAAAAAATATAAAAATTCTTCAAGCAAAGAAAGAAACAAATGTAAACACACAGAATTCCAGAAATTCACAATCTTTCTTCTTAAATGTTTAGACATTATTTGCCCTTTTGGTTCTGGGTTAGCATGGCACATAAATATGCCCATTTTTGCAACATTTAATAGCAGCAGAAGCCAAGCTGTCAAAGTGCCTTCTCTCTGTATTGCAGAAAGACAGTGGAGGTTATAAGAAAAGGGGAGGATATTTTCATGACATGCATTTTTAATGTGCATCATTAGAAGAGTAGATGTACAGTGTTGCTGTAGTTAAGCTCCATGTATCTGGAGTAATGCCTTCTAAGTGTTCTCTGGACTCCCCACTCCAGTGAATTGGTCAACGTCAGTGGCTCACACCAATGTAACTGAAATGGGGAATTGATTAGATACTAAAAGAGAACTGTACAGCTATTAGTGCCACCATATTGGAGGCCCAGGGACCTGGGTTTGATTCTCAGCCTAGTCACTAATTGTATAGAGTTTACACATTCACTTAGGTCTGCACCTACAATCCAAAAATGTCTGTCTTAGTTGAACTAGCAACACTGAACTGGCTATTTGTGAATAATGTTGCCCTGTAATAGTTTGGCGTCCTGTGTTGGTTTCTCCATTCTTGCACCCAGTTACAGCTGAGATCTGACTCCTAACCTTGTAATGAAAATTATCAAAATGGTGTAGTGGCTTAGTATTTTTGTCTTACAGCAGCAATTACATGGGTTCAGTTCCTTGCTTATTCTCTGCTTGTGTGAAGTTTCCTCTCCATTCCTATGTAGAATTTCTGCTGGAATTTATTACTGTATTTCATGTTAACTGGAAACCCAGTACGAGTGTGTGAATGACGGTGCCCTACAGTAATGTAGCATCCAATTCTGAGTTAACTTGTGCCTGTGAGCCTAGTATTGCCAGAGAAAATTCCAGCTACTTGTACAATAAAAACATGGGTTTCGAAAATAGGCAAATGGGTGAAAGGATATTATAAAAGAGCAAACTTAAGTGAAACAGCAAAATCTGAGACTAGTATGCCCCTCATGGAAAGAGCCTTGTCATAATGATGCATAAAATGGAATGAAGTGAATTGGTGTGTGTGGTCGTGTAATCAGATAAAGCACACAAAATTAAGAACGGCAACCTGGTCATCCCTTTTTAATATAATGTTAATGGCCTACAAAGCAAACAAAAAAGGTTCCAATCAGGATATAGCCACTCCTGGTTGCATACAAAGGGTTTCTTTAGAAATATCCCTTAGATTGCAGTAGCTCCATCCTTCAATCATTCTGTTCCATCTTCCTTCCATTGGGGTTGGGGTTTATGGCACTCTGACTGGAAGAGGCAAAGTCAATACAGTACCCCTTCCCAGGGAAGCATCTTCTGAACACCGTGGGGAACGAAGGAGATGACAATATTAATGCTAGTGCCCCCTCTCACGCTGGAGTGGTATCACATACCTCAGATGAACCTGTAAGGTGATGCTTTAAAAGCATTGCATGGCAGTGTGATTAATTATGAACAAATATTTGCTTAGCTGACATTTATACTTTTTTTTTTGATTTAATAACACATTCACCTGATCCACTTTTCAATAACTGAAAGCGTCTGAGCTTAATTTTTTTTTAATTCACTTTCTTTGTTTGTCATCTATAACTAAGCAGTCATCATTTTGTGCAGTTACAGCAGACTCCATGAAATATACAATATGTCTTTAAATGTTAACGCTCTAATAAGTTACAAGTGTACAATTTAATGCTCATGCCGTTATAGGAGCATTTATCTGTGTGCTGTAGGCTGACTTATGTGTCTTACTTCTGCCCCTCCAGGTAATGTTTGGGGACTGAAATGGGGCCTCACTATCAAAATATGAATAATCAAGGCCATGGGAAAAGTAATGGACCCTCATGGTAGGCAAGATAGGGTTCAGCAACCACTCAACAGCAAACAGTTCAGTGTGGTCACCCTACTACTGTATATATGAGCAGATTGTGCTTAGTGATGTCCAGCATCTTAAACAGTTGAGTGTAATACATAAATGCTTAGCAATCAAAATGTTTGCATTCTTAAAATGGAGGTGAATATAGACCCATTCACAGCAATTGAAAATATTCAAAAAATTCTAGATCAGTCCCAGCAACCAGCCATTAATTCAAAAAGTAGAGTCCACAGACGGGCAGCACATACTGTAACTGACTTCATAAGAGCAAAACAGTGACTAAAACAGCCTGATGAAATATGTAAATTTAGTTGAACCCTGACCCTGACTTGTTGTTATAATAACTGAAAGCAGGGACTAGAGAAGTAAAACAAAGCTCAAAATAAGGCACACATACTGTATGCAGTAAATGCATGCCTACAGGTTCAATCCAGGCCTACTGGTAGATGTTTTCTTCTCCCTTTTTCTGTTGATTTCTCTCACCTCAAATATGTCTTTAAACCATCCCCATATTCTGTCACCTTCAGCTTTGCTAAACAGCCTTCTCTCCTTCCTGACAGTTGTTGTCTTCACCTTCATTACTATAAGCATATTTAACCTTTAGCAGGGCCTGACCATTTTGACCCAGTTCAGAAACATGTTATTCCCCCAACCCTGTGTATTTTGTCCATGGCATACTAAGTGAACTGATTTGCTTAGCGTGGCCTCAGCAATGGGCAAGGGTTTTCTTATTACTATTGAAGTAAACTAAGAAATCCAATTTGGTTTCAATGTTAAAGTTTTTAGAAAGTTAGACTGTCAATTTTTTTATAATGCCAGTAGTGGGAACAATAAGACAAGCTTTGGAAGCACACAATTGTCTAAAATGTCTTTGAATGTTGTAGCATTAACAGTATCCTTCACTAGAACCAAAGGGCTGAACATAGAATTGAAAAACATCCCAGACCATTATCTCTCCTTTCAGTGCTGTAGTAGTAGTAGTAGTAGTAGTAGTAGTAGTAGTAGTAGTAGTAGTAGTAGTAGTAGTAGTAGTAGTAGTAGTAGTAGTAGTTTTATCATCATGTGTACAGAGTACAGGGAAATTCTTACTTACAAGTTCAACCATGCAACCTGTATGACAAGAAGAAGACATTTAAAAATACACTTAAAAAATCATATAAACTATTTTCCAATTTATATATGAAAGTAAATCAAAAAGTAAAGGCAATTTGAAAATTATGCAGTAACTGCAACGGATAGTAGCTGGCGCAATACAACATTCATGATGGCTTATGGGCAGTTTGAACATGCACAGTACAGCTATCTGCCATTAGCCTTGCTGAAGCCAAGTCAAATGAACATGGGCGCTCTGGTGTGGGATTGCACCATTGTTAAACAACGCGCTGTAGTGAGATTTCTTTGGGCTGAGTGAGTGAAACATGCTGGAATTCACTGGCGGATGTTGACTCATTATGCAAGTGAAAACAGTATTGCTCAACGAAAAGTTTATGAATGGTAGAAAGGTTTCAAGTGAGAAGAACAAGTGTAACCAATGAAGCTTGATCTTGCTGACCATCAACATCATGCACACAAGCTCGTATTGACATGTTGAATGCCTTCATCAAAGAAAGAAGACTGATGGATTACATTGTCTGCTTTTGCTGCACATTTGAAAATCTGCTGTGCATCTGCCATAGTCCATAATAACTTGGGATACAGTAAAGTTTGTGTAATATGGGTACCCAAATAGTTTACTGATCTGTTCAAGCCAACATCCTTCAGAGTATTTCAATAGGTTTCACTCTGTCTTCCCAGAGAAATTTCAGTACAGCATGTTGTTCAACAACAATGCAATCCCAAAGTGGAGTGACTGTGTTCATTTGACATTGGTTTCAACCGGACTAACAGTAGAGTGCTGCACTGTGTGTGTTTGAACTACCCATAAGCCATTGTGAATGTGTTGCATTGCGTCAGCTTCTATCCATTGTGGTTACCACATAATTTTTAAATAGCCTTTACTTTTCGATTAACCCTCGTATATATAATTTCTATATGTTTATATATATATATATATATATATATATATATATATATATATATATATATATATATATATATATATATATATATATATATATATATATATATATATATATATACATGGAGTAACCATATGCAAGATCAATTTTATGTTTGGTGGTACATGTGTTATGTTTTTTTAAAAATACATGTTGTTTTTGTTCCTTCATATGAGTGACTGAGTTATTTTAAATGGGGAAGTGGGGCATGCCATGCACATGGTATTAATATACAAAATTTAAATAAATAGTTAACTCACCTCAGTAAATCAACATCTTGTTAAATATTTATAGTAAACTCAACTGACCTGTCATAAGGTCATTTTTCCAGTTTTACATAATTTGTTCAGTGCAATTCTTTACTTAGAAACTAATGTTTTTTTTTTTTTTGTAGTAGTCTTCTGAGTTGGCTTTCCACGAGATTATGGAGTATATTTGTGCCCATTTACCCAAATCGGCATTCCAATTCATCCAGAGGTGCTCAGTAGGGTTGCGGTCAGGGCTCTGTGCAGGCCACACAAGATCTTTTACAACAAACTCCCTAAACTATGCCTTTATGGACCTGGCTTTGTGCACAAGGGCACAGTCATTCCCAAACAGAATGAGGCCTTCCCTAAACTGTTATCGCAAAGTTGGAAGCACACAATTGTCTAAAATGTCTTTGTATGCTGTAACATTAACAGTATCCTTCACTGGAACCAAAGGGTCTAGCACAACCCTAAAAATCATCCCAGACCATTATCTCTCCTCCAACAAACTTTATAGTAGACACTATGCAGTCTGGAGAGTAGAGTTTTCATCACTCCTGGGAACATGTTTCCATTGCTCCAGAGTATAGTGGTGGTGTGCTTTACCATCACTCCAGCTAACCCTTTGCATTGTGCACACAATTCTGGTGCTGATGTTGTTTCCAAAGGCAGTTTGGAACTCTCTTTTGAATGATGCAACACTGGATAGGTGTTTTTTACTTTTTTTACATTTTGCTTCAGCACTCTGCAGCCCCATTCTATGAGTTTGTGAGGTCTACCACTTCATGGACTAGCTGTTGTTACTCCTAAACATTTCCACTTCACAGTAATAGCACTTACAGATGCAGCAGAGCAGCAGATTCATGTACTTACTTGTCTCAAAGGTGGCAGCCTATGACATTGCCACATTTAAAGTCACTTAGCTCTTTGGTACGACCCATTCTACTGCCAGTGTTCATCAATGCAGATTGCATGTCTATGTGCTCGATTTTCTGTTAGCAGTGGGTGAGGCCAAAACATCTAAACTCAATAATTTGGATGGGTTTCTGCATACTATTGGCTAGTGAGGTTTGTTCCAGAGTCCAATAACTTTTTGTATAAAGAAGTGCTTATTGGCTTCAGTCTTGAATAATTTCCATTTAATATTCTCTGGTTTCCTTGGGCACGTGGTCTGATGTTTAATCAAAATAATTTTGTTTTATTAACTTTATTAATGTCTTAGAGAAGTTTGAAGATATGAATTAGGTCCCCATGCAGCGTTCTCTTTTTAGGATTTAGTTGTTTTAATTTCTAACCTTATGAGTCATCGACTTCAGGTTATTGGAGCCACTGACAAAGTTAAAAGACTGATGGTTTGGCCTGCTGTGCAAAATACAATTCAACATCAAAACTGTTATTAATCAAACATTTACTGATATTTCCCTTCAGAACTGAACAGTGTTAAAAACACTGAATGTCTAAGAATGTCTACTAGGACATTCAATTCTTTCTTACTTAGCTGTACTTGTTAGCATCCATACCACATGCACTTTGGAACATGTAATCCACCTGAAGCTAAGCATATTTGGGTGTGGGCAGTACATGGATGGGAGGCCATCTAGGAAAAGCTTGGTTTGCTGCTGGAAGAGGTGTTGGTAAGGCCATCAGGTGATGCTTATCCTGTGGTCTGTGTGTGCATCCCAATTCCCCAATGCAGTGATGGTACACTGTGCTGTAAAAATGGTGCTGTCCTTTGGATGAGACATAAAACCAAGGTTCTCACTCTCTGTGGTCATTGAAGATTCCTGGACACCCTTTGTAAATAGAAGGGTATATCCCGATATCCAGGCTAAATTGCTCTTCATGGCCTAATCATTCTGGCCCCCTAATCATCCCCTGTTTCTAATTGGCTATCTCTTTCACACCTTAACCACCTAATGACTAATGTGTGGTGAGTGTACTGACCTAAAATGGCTGTTGTCGCATCATCCAGATGTTTGCTGCACATTAGTGGTGATGAAGTATCTCATCATTCTCTTTGTAAAGCACTTTGAGTAACAAAAAAAAGCGCTATGTAAATGTGAAGAATTATTATTACATATCAGGTTATGTCCCTTTATTGTTTAATTATATTGAAATTTTTTTTCTTACAGGTTCTGGCCTAATTCAAATTTCTAAAATCAAATTGATTTATAAGTAGGATGGAGATAGTAATGGATGGTTGGATAGGAGTGGAGGATCAAATGATTTTCACCTCTGTTGTATCCAGACAAAAAACCTTGTTACACACGTGTTTTGCCCAAATGTTTTTCTTCCTTTTATTCTTTCTCTTTTTTCCCACAAAGGGGGATCACACCCCCTTATTCCCATCCTGCCCTTAGTCTTGTATGAAATCAACTATGTGCAAAACACTTAAAGAAACACAGGGTTCAATTCTGGACATAACAACCTCCTAGGTGTAAGACTTTACAATAGTTTGCAGCTGATTTGCAACATATCAATTCATATCTGAATTACGTCTTAGTCTAACTATAATGATTTTATTGAATCTGTGGTATCCAAATATGTAATCAAATTGTAAAGTTTACTAATATCTAAAAAATTTAGATTAAATTAAAACATCATTAGGCCCCCCACTGATCGCTGTGAGACCCACTGTTGACCTCAACTAATTCACAATTACCTATTTTTGTTATATGTTAAAGCTAATTCTGCACACATCCGTACACCATGTTCACGTGCATGCTTCATTGAAGTGCTCACATTTCCCAGAGTTGTGCATTTTGCCATGTCTGTCTTGGTAATGAAGTCCCGAAATTCAGTGCCACTGTTCCTTCCTGCTGTAGACACCTGACTCATTCACCTTCATCATTGTGGAGACCCGACATTATTATTGTCATGAGCTAGTCTTCACTTACTTAAGTCTTGATTTCACTCGGACATTACAAAGTTTTTCTTCACATGGAGAATGATAGGCACATGACATAAATTATCTAGTAGTGTAGCAGATAGTAGTAATTTGGAGACCTGGAGAATTTTGCTGAATGGTATTGATGAGCTTGTTGGTCTGCATGACCTGTTCTCATCAAAATTGTTCTAATATTCTTAAACCTTTAGGATGGGAATGTCAGAATCTTCCTGAACTGCAAAACTGAAAATATAGATTATATTCAAGAACACCAAAACTGCACCTAATATTAGGAAGATTCTTCAGGGAATTAGAATTTACATTTTCTGTAAAGTGCTGGTAGGAACTAGGGATGAAATCTGCAAGGAAGGGGAGACTAAAGAAATTGCCTTGATTTTTGTTTTGGGAAGAGCTGAGAATATAGCAAATTACATTTTTATTGTTTTTCCATCTGAAGGATCCTTTGATTTCATGCATTGGAGCTCTGTACCTTTTTATTTTCCAGTTAAATTGTGGCCTTTGCGTAGGAGTGTATTTTATTGTATTTTAAGACTGTGTTTAGTAAGAAAATCCTAAGAGAATAACAGAAAAAGGCTTAAGAACATTTGGGCTTAACTAAGAATTTAGTAAACTTGTTTTCAATGTGGTACTGATTAAACAGTAAATACAGTATGTGATGTCAGCATCGTGAGGATGGTGTCATGATCTGGTGTTTGTTTTACATTTTTTTCAACTTATTTTTGATGTCAAAAATATTGAGACACTATTTTGGGGGTTATAGAGACCAAGGAATTTAATGTTTACATTTTTTCCAATCTGATACATTTTTAACTTCATTAAAAGTAAGTTTATCTGGAGATTCTCTTGAGGGTGCTGCCCATTATTAGGCAGATATCTTGACTGTTGTTAATGCTGTTGTTTGTCAGGATTACTGGGAGTGTATGACTCCTGATTCCAGTACCACAATGGTTAACAAGGTCAGCATCATGCACTTCCTGATTTGTCCAAGTTTGTGGATACAACCTAAAAAACCCAGCATTACTTTACTTGCATTTTTATCGAATACAGGCTACAGCCTTTTTCTATCCTTTTTGACCTACACAGGACCTGGTATATTTGGCTCAGTTTGCATGCTTTTAATTTTTTTTTCCTATGCCCCTTGACTATGATGTATGATTTTACAAACTTATTAAACCTCAAACATGATGAATATGTGCAAATTCTATTTTAGTTAAAAGGGCCCATGCAAAATATTTGCAATGAAGAAGTACCTGTTCTCACTTCTCAGGGAACTGGCAGACAGGTCAGGAGTATCTTAGTCAAGTTTTACACACTATACTACATTCAGTTTTCATATGGTGTGTGTGCATACATAAAAAAAAACAAAAAAGCAAAAAAAAAACATGGTTTTGTTAAAGCAGTGTCCAGTTCTTCTATTTAGCATAATTGGATTACATTAGTGCACTTACATTGCAATAAGGGAACCTAGTGAGAATGTAGTCACTTTTGTTAACTGTAAGCAGTGACATTCTATTAATGCACAATTCATTCAAGATGCAACTGGCAAACATAATGTCTCGATGGCCTGGGTCAGCCCATGATATACAGTATTTATTCTGAGACAAAGTGTCATTGATAGATGTAATGGTACTGCATGTAGTGGTTGGCAACTGGATGATCCCTCAGTGTTTCATATGGCCCATACAATTCATTGTAGCTACATCATTACAAGTGCCAGGTGACAGTGGCTACCCGCTCAGATGATGGTGCCTTATGCATTCCCCAGCCCCCCACAGTTCAGAGGAGAGGTACTATAATGCTGCACATGATCTTGCATTCTCAGTTGTGGAGCACAGCCAGATACTCTTGAATGCGGTCTTGACAAATTAAGAGGGAGGCTGCTCTATAAGCCAATGAAGTCCTGCAGCATTGCAATTGCGTATGTACAGTATAAGGTTGATTAGCACATTCCATATATGAATGTTTCAGGGAGGCTTTCAAGGTGTGCTTACATATGCAAATTTACAAGGTGATTGTGATATATAAATGGTGAATTGCAAAGAAATGTGCTGCCACACACATGTGCATGGGACAATTTACAGACTCAAATAGAGCTATTCATCAGCCTGACCGGGGAATTGGCACGCTCACCTGATCCTCTCTCCTCTTGTTCCTCTGCAATTCTGCCGAAAGCCCTGCCTCTCAGTGACATCACCACCAGTCCACCCACTAACATAATTTCCAGCCAACCCTGATGACATCACTCACGGTACCCAGAATTCACCTTCCTGCCACATCAGTTCCTGCCCTGACTCCACCTCTTCCTCCTATCTACCACACTTATAGAATAGACTTACTCTGTTAGTTCAGTTCAGTTGTGAACTCTGATCTGTAAAGACATGCTTCTTTTATTTTGCTGATTTTTCAGTATATGGGGTGGCCATCCCCAAACCATTTTCTTGTCTGCTGCCTTATTTTTTACTACAGTGCGTATGCCAGGTTTTATAAATCTTTTTTTTGACATGTGCATATTTTCACACTTGAATCCATCTAAAGGTTTATAAATGAGGCCCCAGGTTTGCTGCCTGCCTTGAGCAAAACTGGTACAGACACCTGCTTCCATGCCCCCAAGTGGGTTAAAAAATGGATGGCTGGAAAACAATAATAACAATCCCATGAATGAAAAACATTTTTTTATTTTTCAATAGTATTTACTATTTATTATATTAACAAGAATATAACAATATACACTGCAGCTTCAACAAAAGCTGACTTGTTGAAGGGATTCTGCAGCTGGTGTGCACCTTGAGTGTAATCTTTTGTCTCCACAATCCTACGAGAACCAGCTTTAATTTTCAAACATTTCTATTAATCATAATTAATTATTAAAGTAAATGGCCTTCCCAAACTGGCATAACTAATTCTGATTGTTAACACAATTGGTAATCAACGCACAAAATCATGTGAGCATTATTATGAAATATGAATAATTAGTCCTTGTTAATCATTGCTGAAAAGTGATTGGTTAATTAACACTGCTGTTATTTAAAAATTCCCCATAGCACCCATTTAATTGTGCGACTGTTGTCTTATGGATCATCTAGCTGCCAAAATGTTCTGTAACAATGCGGTCCAAAAGACAAAAGTATCACACAGCATATATAATGTGCTTATTTAACAATATTAAATATGCCAAGATAGAAATCATTTTATTGTTTAATATTTTAAATTCATCAATAAATTAAATACTTGAAAAATTAATAAGTGATCATTTTCTGTTTTGTACAGTATGTTACATTAATATTTTTCTTTATTTTGGAAAGTTCAGAATATAATAATAATAACTGTCTATACAAAAGAGGACATCTCCAGCTTTCTCATATTGTGACTATTCCTGAGATTTCAGCAGTTGTGTCATGTTGTGCAGCCTCGTAACTTTACCGTCATTAAGCTGGGCAAAAACTGACAAGTTGGTGGTCTCAAGTTCAGTGTGCAAAGATGGTTGAGTCTTCAGTAGTCCAAATTCTATTTATAACCAAACTGTGGAGCTGCCTGATAAAAAGGTACTGCAGATCTAGGCCAAGTCCAAAGCCACTCAGCTTATTCTACTGTTATCGCATTCATAGGATTCAGACATACTGAAGCAGGAGCATTTTGTTAGGTGATTTCATCATAAAAGCTTTAACCCTTGTTACCCTTCATCTGTTCCACTTTTAATGCTGTGTTCTGTTTATTCTGGGACTTTGCACAAATGACTCCATTAATACGTCTTAAGTTTCAGAACTTTTGAAACGGACTCTTTGGCGCTTGAATAGATGAGGTAGGAGCCATTAGAAGTGCTAAACCTTTCCCAGTCTGTGCAGCCAAATGTGTGCAGTCGATGTACGGGAACAAATCCCTCATATCCTTGCCACCTACAAAAGACAAAAACAGGAAGATGGCATGTTTTATTAAAGTGTTTTTAAAGCACAATAATGCAACAATGTAAATGTACACATTAAGACTTAATTGGATTTATTCAGTGTAAGAATTAAGTGGACATTACTACAATAGGGAAAAGCACAAAACTCACTCATCCAAACATTTATACAGAACATTTTGGTAATCTGAAAAGAGAACAAGGCCAGTTGAACTGCTATGATTATTATTATTATTATTATTTTTATTTAAGCTGTGCCTAAAAATGTCATAGAACTGCCATAGTCTGAAGCAGTCATAAAGACAGATTCTAAGGCAGTATGAGCTTATGTACTAAGGACCTTGCTAATTTCTTCCCTTTTAAAACTGATCCTCTGGGTAGGATGTCGGAAATCTCTGGGTCCATGGTTCTTGAGTCTCATTGAGATTGCACAGGTGGTGAACCAGCTGAGGGTAGGGAAGGCTGCAGGGAACTCTGGTATCCAGGGTGAACTTCTCCAGGCTGGTGGTAAGGCTGTCCTCCTTGCATTGCAGGCAATCTTTGCTTCCATTTGGGAGACGGCCGTCATCATTTCAAGTCAAGATTTTTTCAAGTCCCGCGAGATGAGAATATTGCCATGATATTTTTAAAAGTCTCACCATCCTAGCGACCATTTTCAAACAAGACCACGGTACACTCACCTCTTAGTCTTGTGAATGCTCTTGTCAGACACACTTCCTGCACTCTCAGCTCTTATAAATTTTAATGTTTTCCTCACTTTAAGTTCCCAATTAAAGAAGACGTATTATGTCCAAATCTTATTGAAGAATTTCATCATGAAGGGTTATCAACAGAAAAAAATGAGTACACGAGCAATCCTAGCACCTAGAAACGAGGAAGTCAAACGATTTTATGTCAAAAACATCGATCGGTAACACTACAAAATGGTTAAATGCGTATCAATAGACTATGCTGAAACAATTGGTGGTGATCGTGTGGAAGATGAAAACAACAACTTACAATATCTTAGAATATCTACAACCATTAACTCCATCCGGTCTTCTACCACACAAATTAATGTAGAAAGAAGGAAGTCTCCAGGAAAGGTAATACAGTACATCTCTCGTGGGTAACATTAGACACCAAAGGAGATCTTGATATGCCATTCGTATTAAAATGGTTTCCTGTTAGATTAGCTTTTGCAAAGACAATTAACAAATCTCACAGCCAAACATTCAAAAAAGTCATTTTATTTAATAGAGAGAAAGAAACGAAATGCAATCACGGGCAGTTATACGTCACGTGGATGCAAATGTAACACTTCACATGAAAATTAAAATCTATTTAAATTGCACATCCACATCCACATCCACATACGTCAGTGGCAGAACCGCAAAGAGGCTAGTGCGTAGTGCTGGCCAGGGGGTTGGTGAGTGAAGCGAGCAGGGGGCAAAGCCCCCTAGTTCTCAATATTAAAAAAAATAGCTATTTAGAAGATGATTACAGATCACAATCAAGAGCCACATTGCTGTCAGAGTTAAATCTGAATATCTTATCAGTGCTTCATTTGTGAATATACATTCGCTGTAGTTATCGAATTACTTGGGTTTCCAGGGATCAGTTAAGTATAGAAATTACTAAAAGTTGCTTCATGAACTCAAACACTTAAATGTAGAGAGAGCATTTGATATGAGAATGTATCCTGCATTGCTGGTGTGCCTTTTTTCTGGAATGTAGAGCAAAGGTGTTTTCTTAAACTATCATTATATTTCTGTCACTGTAAAGCTGAGAAGAAAATGCACAAATAAATGCATCTGTCCCTCTATTCATTTTCTTACTTCAGAGCAGGGTTGCTGAAGCTTTAACTGATCCTGGCAGCACTGTAATGCAAAACAGAAGCTGACTCCTGTGTGTCAGGATGCTAGTCTGTCTCAGGGCATGTTTACCCACACTTCATTAATTTACAGTGTCCAGTTGGACTAGCACTCTGGCCTTGGGATGGCCTTGGGAACACCAGAATACCCCAAGAAAAAACAATTGACACTGAGAGAATGTGGGAACTCTGCACAGGAAATGCCTAGAATGAGATCTGAACACAGGCAGCAACACTAACCACTATGACACCATCATCAGTGGAATTTCATTGGTAGATAGGATAACTTGATAAATCCATCCTTTGCTGCATTGAAAAAGATTGATGAGCAACTTCATGATGATCTTCTGATGATAATGTTGTTTAAAAATCTGTGCTTATCATTTAACAAAATTAAACAGCTGTAAACATAAAGTCCAATTTAGACCTTTAACTTTAATGTAAGGGGCAGCATGGTGGCACAGTGGTAGTGCTGCTGCTGCCGCCTCACAGTAAGGAGATCAGGGTTCCTGTCTCAGGTCCTTCCTGCATGGAGTTTGCCTGTTCTCCCTGTGTCTGCATGGGTTTCCTCTCACTGTCCAAAAACATGCAGGTTAGGGGAATTGGTGACATTAAATTGATCCTAGTGTGTGTCTGGTTTGTGTGTGTGTGTTCACCCTGCAATGGACTGGCACCCTGTCCAGGGTTTGTTCTTGCTTTGTACCCTGTGCTAGCTGAGATAGGCTGTAGCACACTCCAAATCCTGGTCTACATTAGGCGGGTTAGAAAATGGTATAAAAATGACCTGACTTTACATACTATACATTTGAACCCAGAAAAATAAATCTCAGAAACTAGTGAAAAAAATGTAAAATGCTTTCTGATGAACTGAATCTCTTATTTTACAGCTTGATCACTGCTATGCAAATGTTATGTTTATTAAATCTGTTTTCACCTGGCAAAACATAAAGCACAGAAATCTGAGACACAAAGCATTCACACAGAAAAGCCTACAACATTCACCTCTCCATCTTTTTAAAACTGAAAACTTGCGATTCATGAACTCATAACATCTTTATGATGTGGCTGTCAAAATTACTAGGTGATTAGTCACCAACCATCGTGTATCCAAGCAGCATGCTCTAATGGATCTTTTACTTTCCATGAAGTCAGTTCTAGAGAATTTGTGTGCTCCTTGGTGAGTAAATTGTTTGAAATTTTAACTGTAACAATCCACAGATTTCAATGTAAGTCCAAGGAAAGGCAACACACTCTGCTGTTGTCTAGCAGTTGTTCTTAGCCTAATGCTGTTTTATTATTCAGTAGGACACGCATTATGGGAAGTGAAGAGATTGTGAACAAATATGGTGCATAAAATCATGAGCATCTCTGATTTGAGATGCAGATTTCATGGCTTGTCAACCTCATTCTATAACACTGGGATAGATTTACACCTTTCATGCTTTCTGCTTATGTATTCCACTCATTTTCAAAACCAGTAAATATTGTGTGCAAGGCCAGAAACAATCATTAGACAGGATGCCAGCCCATTACAGGGTGATTACACACACACACACACATACACACTCATCAAGGGCAAGTTTAGCATTGCTAGTCCACCTAACACGGGAGGAATCCAGAACACCAGGAGGAAACTTATGCAGATATATGGGGACATGCAAACTCTCCATATGCAGCTCCAATGACTTTGAGTTTGGTCACCTTGTTGTAAGGCAGCAGAGCTAGCACTGCACCACGTTGCCACCCTACTCAGGTTTTACTACTAGAAATATTTTTTGCAGAACATAAAACATAATTTATATCACACATTACCTAAAATCTGTCTATTTGATTAGCTAGTTTATACTTTCCCAACTGACTGGAAAATAGGACTTGTTGTCCCTGTCTGGAAAGGGAAGGGTGATCTCATGGATTGCGGCAACTACAGGGGGATAACACTGCTCTTGGTGCCAGGTAAGGTCCTTGCTAGGGTCATACTCAATAGGATTCGTGATCACTTGCTCACCTACCAGCAGCCAGAGCAATCTGATTTTACCCATAAGAAGTCTACCATTGACCACATCCTGGCACTGAGGGTTCTAATGGAGCACAAACGTAAATATCGGCAGAGTTTCTTTGCAGCCTTTGTCAATTTTCGTACAGCATTCAACTCAGTTGATTTAGCTGCCCTGTGGGACATCCTGAGACTTTGCGGGATCCCCCCCAAAGTTGCTGGACATCATGGCCGGTACTGTGAGTGCTGTGCAGAGTGGAGGCAGAACATCTTCACTTTCCCAATTAATTCTGGGGTTTGTCAGGGGTTTATTTTTGCTCCTAAACTGTCCATTTGTTTGAATGGACTGGGTATTGGGCAGGGTCATGGGGTCCAGTGGCTGTGGAGCATCTGTTGATGAAAAAAGATTCATTGATCTTGACTTTGCCGACAATGCTGTGACCTTTGCCTGAGTCAATGGAGGCTCTGATCGGGGCGCTCAAGAGACTGAGCGAAAAGTCCAAGTGTCTGGGCTTGCAAGTGTCCTGGATAAAAACCAAGATCCAGGCCTTTAATGACCTCTTTGGCACAGCCATTACTGTTGTGTCTGTCTGCGAAGAGTGTCAACCTTGTTGAGAGGTTTATTTACCTCGGCAGCGACATTCATGTTTCTGGTGACTTTTCCTATGAAGTCAGTAGATGGACTGGGAGATCATGTGGGGTCATGAGGTTTCTGGAAAGGCGTGTGTGGCGTTCCCAATATCTCTGCAAAAGGATGATGGTCCAAGTCTTTAGAGTCCTGGTGCTTCCTGTTTTGCTATATGGTTGTGAGACATTGATGCTATCCAGTGACCTGAGATGAAGACTGGACTCTGTGTCTCTTCGGAGAATCCTTTGGTACTATTGCTTTGACTTTGTTTCGAACGAATGGTTGCTCATGGAGTCCCGAATGAGGCACATTACCTGCATTGTGAGGGAGTATCAGTGATGGAAGTAAAACCATGTGGCGTGATTCCCTGAGGGTGATCTGGCTCAAAGGATCCTCATTGTTTAGGACCTGAGTGGTTGGACTAGACTAAGGGAACGCCCATGTGACACCTGACTGTGGCAGATAGATGGTCATTTCTGGAGGGTGGGACTGGACTGCATGTCTGCTTTTGGAGTTGCCAACTGGGATTCAGAGATGTTTTGTCATGTGGTGGGTGCGGCGACGCTCCATAAATAGACCTGACCTGACAGTATGCAAATTCAACTTTTAATCTCCCATGAATGAGAACCTTAAACATTAAAAAAACATCTTGGGTGAGTTCATTTTTAATCTTATATTTATATAAGATTTTTAGCTTGACCCAACAAAAAGTTACCAGGTAAATATTCCTTTTTCTTTTTCCTAGAAACATAGACAGATAGATAGATAGATAGATAGATAGATATACAATTAGGTCCATAAATATTGGGACAGAGACAACTTTTTTCTAATTTTGGTTCTGTACGTTACCACAATGAATTTTAAATGAAACAACTCAGATGCAGTTGAGGTGCAGACTTTCAGCTTTAATTCAGTGGGGTGAACAAAACCCCACTGAATTATGTCTTGCATAAAAATGTGAGGCAACTAAAGCATTTTTTAACACAATCCCTTCCTTTCAGGGGCTCAAAAGTAATTGGACAATTGACTCAAAGGCTATTTCATGGGCAGGTGTGGGCAAGTCCGTTGTTATGTCATTATCAATTAAGCAGATAAAAGGCCTGGAGTTGATTTGAGGTGTTGTGCTTGCATGTGGAAGATTTTGCTGTGAACAGACAACATGCGGTCAAAGGAGCTCTCCATGCAGGTGAAAGAAGCCATCCTTAAGCTGCGAAAACAGAAAAAACCCATCCGAGAAATTGCTACAATATTACGAGTGGCAAAATCTACAGCTTGGTACATCCTGAGAAAGAAAGCAAGCACTGGTGAACTCAGCAACGCAGAAAGACCTGGACGTCCACGGAAGACAACAGTGGTGGATGATCGCAGAATCATTTCCATGGTGAAGAGAAACCCCTTCACAACAGCCAACCAAGTGAACAACACTCTCCAGGGGGTAGGCGTATCGATATCCAAGTCTACCATAAATAGAAGACTGCATGAAAGTAAATACAGAGGGTGCACTGCAAGGTGCAAGCCACTCATAAACCTCAAGAATAGAAAGGCTAGATTGGACTTTGCTAAAGAACATCTAAAAAAGCCAGCACAGTTCTGGAAAAACATTCTTTGGACAGATGAAATCAAGATCAACCTCTACCAGAATGATGGCAAGAAAAAAGTATGAAGAAGGCGTGGAACAGCTCATTATCCAAAGCATACCACATCATCTGTAAAACACGGTGGAGGCAGTGTGATGGCTTGGGCGTGCATGGCTGCCAGTGGCACTGGGACACTAGTGTTTATTGATGATGTGACACAGGACAGAAGCAGCCGAATGAATTCTGAGGTGTTCAGAGACATACTGTCTGATCAAATCCAGCTAAATGCAGTCAAATTGATTGGGTGGCGTTTCATGACACAGATGGACAATGACCCAAAACCTACAGCCAAAGCAACCCAGGAATTTATTAAAGCAAAGAAGTGGAAAATTCTTGAATGGCCAAGTCAGTCACCTGATCTTAACCCAATTGAGACTAAACTTCGGACAGAAAGGCCCACAAACAAACAGCAACTGAAAGCCGCTGCAGTAAAGGCCTGGCAGAGCATTAAAAAGGAGGAAACCCAGCATCTGGAGATGTACATGAGTTCAAGACTTCAGGCTGTCATTGCCAGCAAAGTGTTTTCAACCAAGTATTAGAAATGAACATTTTATTTCCAGTTATTTAATTTGTCCAATTACTTTTGAGCCCCTGAAATGAAGGGATTGTGTTAAAAAAATGCTTTAGTTGCCTCACATTATTATGCAATCGTTTTTTTTTACAATTTAGCTTACCTTCAGTTACTTTGTCATAAATCAAAAAATTCTCAAGATAATAAATGCAATATAGCAAAAATCAAGTATTAACCCAAGAACATGCAACACAGAAGCCTTTCCAAAACCAATATGCCCTCCCTCTTCTACTCATCTTCAAGTAGAAAAAAAACCAGGAATTAAAAACTCTGAATTAGAGTAAACGGCCCTAATTTGGGGTGTTCATAAGTAAAGTAATGATATACTTCATGAGGTTAGAATACAAAATAAACAAGAACAGCTGCTTCACATATTTGAAGTATATTAATATATATTATTAGCATTATTTTAAATATATTAAAATGTATGCTTCAATTTAAATGTTTAAAATCTAAATGTTCTCATTTGCCTATATAACTGATCCCCATTTTTTGAGGTTTTGTGAAAAGGAGTAACTTTCACCCCTCGTATTCCTTTATGGAATGAATCCCTGGGGTCAGTGGATGTGGCATGCACTTCAAGACCTTCTGATCATTTTTTCTGAAGACAACTGTTGGTTTAATCTCTATCATTAGGGTGTAATTTTCTGCACAAAATTTGGTCCACAAATGGCTTAAAATTAGCATTTTTCAGGAACTGCGACGTCTTAACTAGATATCAAGATGAGTTGAACGGCCCTTACTGGTTCTTTCCAGAAGAGCAACTCTGTTGAAGGTACCTTTTAATTTTATTAAATCTGAGATGACAGACACGTGTTTTGTTGAAAATGAATTTTTCCTTTCTCTTTGCCTCTTGTTAAAAGACTCCAAAACTGCTTCCACAACTTGAAGAATAAAGTTTGCTTGGAAAAACACTTTTTATGAACCTTGTATGATCAACACAGAGCCTAGAACGCAACTATATCTCTGTAGAGTCATTTGCCTTGTTCATTAGCTGTTCCTCACAATGTGTCTATGTGGAGCACTTAGGAATACATAAATAAAGCCTTGAATTTTAATCTGGGCTCTAGTAAGGAGTGGTGAAAGATTGCTATGGTAACCATTGAACACTCATCTATAAATGAAACTGTAGTGAATAATGAATTACTGGCCATTTTACAAAAATTACAATTGCCTCTCCATACCAAACTGGGGATTCAATAAACATTTTTTTCATGATTATTTATTAATGAGATTCTTCACTACTCAAAAAAATCAGTGGAAGCATGGAAGATGACATGGCCTCCTGGTGAATCTGAAACAACGTAATCACCTCCCACTCCACTTCCCATCCTTTTGTTAACATTGATGATTAATTCAGAGGGAGGCTAATCCATTAATGGTTCATCAGTAATGTCAGTGTGTTGGATTTTAAAAGACCGGACTCAGTCAGATAGATTTTCTATGTATCTCATGTTCCTCATAAAAGCTGGCAATGTATGTTTTCTGATAAACAAGCTAAGGTGAAGATTTGCTTGCATCTCTACACCTCATTTTCACCTTTCAGCTGCAGAGGGATTTTTCATCAGTTGTCTATTCTGCCTGATGGCAAAAGCTCATCCCAAAAAGTGTTATATCTCTTCCAGGGATTCTCCCCTAGCTGGGGTTTAAAGTCCAGTTTCATGTATTTTTTTTGTTCAATTTTGAGTTGTTGAGGTATGTTTATGGTACTTTATTTAACTGTCTGCTTAGTTTTCTATGCCTGTGTGATGTTCCATGTATGTTGTGGCAGGTGGCCACCTGCCAGTCACTGCCAGGAACTTCCCTTCACCCTGTAGATTCAGAAGGTTTTCCACAGTTCCTGGCAGTTCATATTGAAAGTGCTAGGGAGTGATGAGTTACTGTGATCTTTTATGTTTACTGTCATTTTCAATCTTTGACTTTATTCTCCATTTTTGACTTCATTTTGACTTTCTCTATTGGGACTTCTGTTACTTTGCATTGCCTTATTATTTTGGGAAAATCCTACTGCCTTTTTGCTCCACAAAGCTTCATTGTTAGTGCAAAGAATTTTTGTGAAAAATTAATCTTGTATTTTATGGCAATCCTATGAGACCCTTTTTGTATCTAGTGCCGGGTTTTTGATGGAATTTCCCCCTCTTGTGAACATTTTTGCAAGTGCTTTTGGGAGGTACGTGCTTTGGGACTCTCCAGCTATAAAAAAAGATGATTTTTCTTTTAATGTAAAGAGAGATTAGCAAAGATCATTAACTGGGGATAAGAGATTTTAGCCATGCTACAGGGGCTGAATACCAAAATAATAACTGTAACACAAAATAAGAAATAAATGGACAAATATCCAAATTCTAAACACTATATATCCTAATCAAAACTATTACTTTATGAACCAAATTTTGGTTTTATATTACTCCAAAACATAAATACTGTGAGCTGAGTGCTTCCATCTTCTGTAGAAAAGCTAAAGTGATATCACAGTGCTCATCATAATGTCATGTAATCAGTTAGAGAAGATGGCAAGACATGTGATGAGACAAAAAATGATCAGTAAATGTGGTGAGACAAAATGGAGTCATAAAAATACTGCAAATGTCAAATTAAAAATTAACACAAGGATGCAAACCAAATTATAACATCACTATGACAGCAGCTTACTGTATGTAATTTAATTCACTAAGTGCTATATTGGTGTCAACTTTGATGGGTTATAATCCATAATTATGAAACGACTTATCCCAGACCAATATTAATCATTGCATCAAGTCAATATCAATAAAGTACAACCAAAATATTACCAGAATATTGTCTTTCCCACTTGAGGTGTTAACATCCTAGATCTTTGCTACACTACTATCCTTCACTGCCATTTGTCCATTCATGCCACCTATCTATGCTCCTCCATCCTGGCAAAAACTACACATTGAAGTGAGAGGAGAACAACAAAGTGGTTCAAGGAGACAGAAGATTACTACAAGATCATTTCTATTCTGTGCATTTGGTAGTGTTTGACTACTGATCCTAAAAGCTGAGTGAGGTGTGAATGACCATATGGAGAAAACATATCTAGAGCTGTGCCTCCTCTTTAGTGATAGATGGCAGCCCCCCCTGGGTTGTAGCAGTGCTTCAGACCCCCAGAGGGCTCCATGGGAGTTGGAGTTTGGTGAAGCCCTGTTGGGTTCTGTGGGCACTGCCAAGGGGTACTGCAGATACTGTTGTGCCCTGTGTGGCAGCACTTCCACCACATCTGGAAGTACTGTACTGTCAGACACCTGGAGCACTTCCGGGTGCCCTATAAAAGGAGTCAGCTGCCACTACTCCGAGATCAAAGATGGGAGAAGGTGGACAAAGCTTGGAGTGAAGGTGAATAGGAAGAAAAAGAAAGAGAGAGAGAGAGAGAGAGAAAAAGAAGGAGAAGAGAAAGATATGCAATTGAATTCCAGTAAAGCTGCTGCTGTAGTTGAGAGTGCTCTAAGCTGTGCCCTGACCACCTGCTTATATCTTTAACCCACATTTCACACAGATGTGTGATGAGGTGATCTAAAGCTCAATCAACCATCTTGTTACACTCTCCTCAGCAATGAAATGTCCAGCTATGTGGAGTCCACTTTCTATAATTTTCTTCTGAGGTCAGTGAGTGAATTTCCTTACATCTTAGTGTTTCAGATCAAAAGGCTCTTGTGTATACCTTATAAAAGACATTCTAACATTGACTCATTGTCATTTACTTTCCTCCCTTATCCTTTTCTCCCCAAAGTGCTGCCTGACTCACAGATCCCATGCTGCCTTTGCCCTCTGTTGCACTTTATGAAAGGTGCTACACATAATGGTGACAGACAGATGAATGATTATTCCAATATGGCTCACCTCAGACATTCGTTTTTGTACTCACCTGTATATAACGCTGTTTAAAGAAAATGTTTTGCCATCAAATGAGTTTGCCACCACCAGGAACTTATCTTCTCCCAATGTAAAAAATTCCCAGTCGACTGCACTGATGAAAAAATGCAAGTCATTTCTTATTAAGACTTCTACTGCAGATTTGTCCATTTTAAAAGAGACAAATATATAAAGGAACAAAGCCATTAAAATAGTAGCTTTTATTTAAGGTATAACATTATTCTTAAACAAGGTATTATATGAGCATTTTAAAAATGAACATGAAAGAGTTTAAATTTTAACAGTGCACAGTGAGAACCAGTGTTGGTTAACATTAAATAGTAAGAACTTTAAAAACAATAAATTCTTGAAAGAATGATTTAAAATCACACTAGCAGCTTGCCTTTGAGACTTAATGCATGTCAGAACCAAAGGCTGTTTTGTGTGTTCCTGAACATTACAGAAAAATGTTATTGCACAAACTATTGTCTAAACAAATAATGTGTGCTTTGTACCATCCCAAGATGCCCCCCAATACAAAAAGTGGCTATCAACAACACAAATCCGGTCTTAAATAACGTAATTAGATGTTTTATCTTTAAAATTCAAGTACAGTTGCTGAGACCTTGAGTGTTTTTCCTGCCTTTTGAATAGTGAGTCTGCCTTGTAAATATTTTTTTGTTTTTTTAAGTGCTACATAGCCAGTGTGCACTGCTTGCTGTCATCATAGTAGACAAATGGAGAATCAGACAAAGGGTTTAATTTGTTAGATAGGGACATTTTGGGCTAGTTTATGCATTTCTGGCAAATGATTTATTTATGAAATAAAAACTTAAACTATGCATTGTACACATATATGTTTTGAAAAGCAATCAAACGATTTTACCTGTATGTTTCAATATCCTGAAATTTGACAAACATCTGTGCTGTGATGTTCATCTCATAAATGGTGGAGTTTATGGCATATGAGCTCACTCCTTGCTGATCATAATTTTGACTGTTAGCCACAGCCAAAAAGACTCTTTGACCAATCTGGAACACCTCCCAGTCAGTAGCACCAAATGTCTAGGCAGAAAAAAGTAGAGAAAATGTTAATATTTTAATATACATGTCCTCAAATTCTGCCTTGCCCAGTTCATAATACCAATCCATTCATTCACCCATTATCAAATACCCTTAATCCTATTCATGGTCACTAAAGAATTCATAATAAAATCAGTGCTATAAGTTAAAATCTAAAGAATATATTGTTCATTTAAAATAGTGAAATCTTTACATCAAAGATATTCATACCTGTAGATCTCAAAAGCCATTTAGATTTGAACAGCAATGAAAATTATTCTATAATCCATCTATCTATCCACTTTCTAGACAACATTTAGGGGCAATCTCCCTCCTGCAGCACTCTGAACTGATAGATCAGTTTCTGAGGACATATTAACTTTAATAAAAAAGCATACATTGCACACAGACAGGTTCATATTTTATATATTTCTTGTGTTTTTTTTCAAGGATATGACAATTTTAGGGGTATTGGTGGGGAACAGTCATGTGAAAAGTAAGTGCACCCCATAGACAAATGTTTGACTTTTTCAACATATTTATACAGGCAAAGAGCTCTTCATGCAAACAATACCTGCAGGTAAAAGTGATATAATTGAACAAATGACACATAAAATTGACATGGTATATTCATTCTCATAATCTAAATTAACAACGATGTTGTATGGAAAAAAAGTACACTCCTACATTTATCACCACATCAAATCCATAAAATGCTGTACATGCATGAAAACCCACAAACATCTTGCAACTAAAAAAAATTAGCATTGTGAAGTGGTCAGATATTTCACAAATTACAAAGTCACAAGATTCATGCTGTTTACACCAGGTTCTGACCCTGCCATCAGAAAGTTGCAGCACTAATGAAGATTCATCAGATTAGACAGCATTTTTCTAGTCTTCACATTTCCAATTTCGGTGATCCATTAACTTTAGTCGATCCACTTCAAGGTTCAATGCTTTGTTTATTCTGAGGTGACATTTCTGCACATCACTGATATAAAGAGTAGTTGTTTAAATTGTTTTGGCCATTCTGCTAGTGTGAATATACCTGGGCATTCTTTCTTCTGTCTGCTGCTCTGTTATTGGTTATTGGAATGTTATTGGGTATTGCACCATAATACCCCAGAGACTGTGGTGAATGAAAATCCCAAGAGGGCAACAGTTTCAGAATCACTGCCTCCAACGCTAATAATCATACAATGGCCATCATGTGGTTTGCCCATTTCAATGACTGGTTGAAAAACAACTAACACTTTTGTTTGCTTGGCAATTATACTAAGTTAGAGCTAAAAGACAACTATATATGCACAACTTGAAAGATCAAGATCTAGACCATTTGCAATCAGATTGTTTCTAATGAAAATAAAAAATCACCAACATTTCTCAATTCACATCTATCTATCTATCTATCTATCTATCTATCTATCTATCTATCTATCTATCTATCTATCTATCTATCTATCTATCTATCTATCTATCTATCTATCTATCTATCTATCTATCTATCTATCATGATTTATACCGTGTCTGATGGTTTTGCACTTATCTGGTAGTGTTTGCATTAATAAATATTGTGGAAGCATGTTGAATGAAAATATGTTTAATAAAAATAAATTGATTTTTGGCCAGCTCTATCCTGAGACCATGTCTTACATATAATTGTAGTGAGTTTCCAATTACTACCTCTTAAATAAATATATGCACTGGGTTGTGCCCTCACCTTTTCTAAAGTTCAGCCTAGATTTAATTCTGTACTTCATATCTGAGATACATCAGATTTACTGTTTTACATGTTGTAAAAAATATGAAAAAGTTTCACAGTTGTCACAAATCTGTTTTATTAGGCTGAGAAGAAATGTCAGGGAGCTTGTCAGAAAAGCAAATCAGAGGTGCAATTTCTGTCTGTGGCGCAGTGGTAGCGCTGCTGCCTCGCAGTTCGGATACCTGGGTTCGCTTCCTGGGTCCTCCCTGCGTGGAGTTTGCATGTTCTCCCTGTGTCTGCGTGGGTTTCCTCTGGTTGCTCTGGTTTCCTCCCACAGTCCAAAGACATGCAGGTTAGGTGCATTAGCAATCCTAAATTGACCCTAGTGTATGCTTGGTGTGTGGGTGTGTGTGTGTGTGTGTGTGTGTGCCCTGTGGTGGGCTGGCGCCCTGCCCGGGATTTGTTCCTGCCTTGCACCCTGTGCTGGCTGGGATTGGCTCCAGCAGACCCCCGTGACTCTGTGTTAGGATATAGTGGGTTGGATAATGGATGGATGGATGGAATTTCAGTCTGACTGTGAAGGACAGGACAGGTGCCCTGTCCCAGTGTTGTTCTTGTCTTGTGTCCCATGATTGTGAGGAGAGGTTCCAGCTTCCCTATGACCCTGCCCTGGATAAATGGGTTAAGAAATGAATGGATGGATATTCTCCTTTATTATGCTCTTTGAAATATAATTTTTTGGGCACATGAGGATAAGTCTAATATGCTGAGAAGTACAAAAGTAAAACCTTCCCATTTTTTTGCAAAGAAACACAGTAAATTTTATAACTACGGGTTGACAGGAGTGGGAAGTGCTCACCCCAATGAGAAATCAATTGAAAATAAAATTTTACTTTATTTTGACATTTAGTTGCCCTGCTTCATATCAAAATGACTCTCAAGATGACATCTGTTCTGACTGGAGGCAGTTAGTTTTATTGGAGATGTGAAACTTGGCAAAATATGTGACAAAGTTTGTTAATGAAAAATCAGGCCAATCTGTCAACAAGTTCTAAACACAAAGACAAAGGTTAATTGTTCCATAAATTCAAATATGCACACTTTCAAAGAATTTGTTTATATCCACAATCTTGGGTGACCTGGACATGAAAGTACCAAGCTTTATACCAAGAGACGCATAGCTGGCATCACACACTGCGTATGGTCATTTGAGCTTAGCCAAAATATGGTTACTAAGACAAAAACGGTGGTATCCATAAGAATATGAAATAGGCAAAAAATAATCTAACTACATTAAATAATTTTCTTCATAGGGAAATGGTGTGAGAATTCTCCATATTTCTATCAGCAAAACAAAACAAAACAAAAAAAAAACGAATGTACAACAGTTTGTTGGAAAATGCTATAAAAAATTTCAAAATAAATCAAGATCATAACAGCATCCATGTAATGCCACCACACTTCCCTATTAGAATAGCACAGCTTCAATGTCCTTTACAGAAACATTTAATGGTGAGGTACAAACAGGTTAAGTTACTCCTTAGGGTCACACAAGGTTTGAGGCAGCAACCTTATGGCTCAGAGACAAGGCCAAAATGTATGCCAAACTCAAAGCAGACAGGACACATTGAGAAGGAGCTGATTTTAAATGTTCCAACAGATGGAGGATATTTCCAATTGTATATTCATTTTCTAAATCCGATTCTGGGTTGTGGAGAGTCAATGCTTATCTCTAAAGAATTCAGTGCAAGGTAGAATCGAACCCTAGATGGAGTGCCAGTCTGTTGCATGGCATTTTCCCATGGATGCACACATTTACTTACAGACAGCCAGTTCTATCCTAATCTGCACATCTATGGGGTGTGGAATGAAATACAGTCAGACAAAGGGAGAACAGGTAAACCTCATACGGGCCAAGATTTGAACCAGGGAACCTAGTTCTATAAAGTACAAATGCTAACCACTGCCACCCTCAATATATATATTCATGTTAAATATTAGGTGAGATCTAGCAGTTCAGAAATAAATCACTGAGACCATAGAGTATACATTTTGAAATAAATCAGACCATGGAATAGAAGCTCCAGGCCAGCTGTCTGCTACTTCAAAAAAGGGGAAGACTAAAGGGAGATGAAAGATGAATTAAGGCAGTTAAAATGTGAAGGTCTGCTGCTATCCGATACGGCTGATGAAATGTGGGGTAAGTCCAAAGATAAATAATGCCTCGGGTTAGTGAAGGTAAATTAGATAAGATGTGTCAAACACTGAGATAAGAAGACAAAATTAAAAGACTGCCTACTATTAAAAAGAGAAAACAAAATTTAACAGTGACAATAAAAATGTTAAAAGATTCACCGTCCTTTAGAGAGAAAAAATACATTTTACAAATATGTAAATGGAATAGAAGACACAAAGGGTAATTGACAATTCTTAAATTAGAAGTACAGTATATTAAAAAATACGAACAAATGCTACATTCCACTTTACACATGAATTCCTTAGTAAGGATATGGCAATCTATACAACCCAGCCTTAGTGTATGGATAATGGATGGATGGATGGATCTCCAGAAAAAAACAAAGAAATCTTGACTGTGTAGAAGAGTCCTGAAATACATTCCATGGAAACCAATGTGCTGTACATGCTTATGACTGGACAGCTTTAGGCGTGATCTTTTAGCTCTAGTGATGTCACCTGCATGGTTATCCATGCAGTTATCTAAACAGCCAATCATGTGGGAGAAGCACATCAAACCATGCAGATACAGGTCAGAAGTGTCACTTAATGTTCACATCAAATTCCAGAATGTGGAAAATACAGGATCTCAGTGATTTTGACTGTGGCATGATTGTTCGTGCAAGTTGGGTTGATTTGAGTATTTACTAACTGCAGACCAACTGGGATTTTCACACACAACAGTCTCTAGAGTTTACTCAGAATGGTGCTAAAAACAAAAAACATGCATTGAGTAGCTGTTCTGCAGAAGGAAACGCCTTATTGACAAGAGATGTCAGAGGAGAATGACCAGACTGGTTTGAGATGACAGAATGACTTCAGTATTTCACATAACCACACTTTCCAACTGTGGTGAGCAGAAAATTACCTCAGTGTGAACAACATTGAACTTTAAGGCACATGGGCTACAACAGCAGAAGACCATGTTGGGTTCCACTTCTATCTGCCAAAAACAGAGAACTGAGGCAGGAGTGGGAACAGGTTCACCAAAACTGGACAGTTCAAGACTGGGAAAATGTACCTTGGTCTGATGTATATTGATTTCTGCTGAGGAACATAGATGGTAGAGTTAGAATTTGGTGCCAATAGCATGAATCCATACACCCAACCCCAAACTGACTTATGTCAATGGTCCAGGCTAGCGGTGGTGGTGTAGTGGTGTGGGGATTGTTTTCTTAGCACACTTTAGGCCCATTAGTACCAATCAATCATCCCTTGAATGCCACGACCTTTTTGAGTATTGTTGATGACCATGTGCATCCCTTCATGGCCACAATTACCAATCTTCTTATAGCTACTTCCAGTATAATAATGCACCGTGTTACACAGCAAAAGTAATTTCAAACTGGCTTCATGAGCAGAAGACTAAGTTCAGTGTTCTTCAGTGGACTCCCCAGTCACCGTATCTCAATCCAATAGAACACCTTTGGGAAGTGGTAGAACAGGAAATTTGAAGCATGAACGTGTAGATGACAAATCCACAGAATTTGCAATCATGTCACCATGGACCAGAATCACAAAGGAATGTTTCCAGCATCTTGTGGAATCCATGCCATGAAAAACTGACTCTGTTTTAACATCAAAAGGAGGCCCTATCCAGTGTTAGTATAATGTTCCTAATAATTTGTTCAGTCAGTATATATTTTATTACTTTCGTAAATGAGGAACAATTATGTACCTTATAAATTTTATGCTATTTCAGAGCTACAAAAAAAGTAATCAACAATACAATATGCATATATTAACAGGCTTTTGTTTTCCTCTTCACTATATTTAATTTTTTAATGACCATTAGAAGAAAATTCTTAATGAATATATTATGAATATGTGGCAATATGTGCATGTTAATATATATTTGTCATCCTGAATTTATATTATGTGATGCTTATTATGGAGTATTACATAACTGTGAGCTGGGCCGACCACTGAGAACTCCATTTGCAGCCAGGCACAGCTGATTAGGGGGTTTGGCCAAGAATAACAAATTGATTTATATAACCTCACAGAAGTTTGGCTTCATTTGATTATCTCTCTCTTTTATTTTTTCTGACATTCTCAATATTTGAGGTTTATTGCTCATACTATCCATCCATCCATCCATTATCCAACCCGCTGAATCCGAACACAGGGTCACGGGGGTCTGCTGGAGCCAATCCCAGCCAACACAGGGCACAAGGCAGGAACCAATCCCGGGCAGGGTGCCAACCCACCGCAGGACACACACAAACACACCCACACACCAAGCACACACTAGGGCCAATTTAGAATCACCAATCCACCTAACCTGCATGTCTTTGGACTGTGGGAGGAAACCGGAGCGCCCGGAGGAAACCCACGCAGACACGGGGAGAACACGCAAACTCCACGCAGGGAGGACCCGGGAAGTGAACCCGGGTCTCCTAACTGCGAGGCAGCAGCGCTACCGTTGCGCCACCGTGCCGCCCTTGCTCATACTAATATGAGTCAAATAATGATGTAAAACTGAGAACATGTTCATAATGAGGCGTTCTAAGCAACAGTGCAGACAACAATCAAATTGCCATGAAGCAACTCCTTGTGATAGGCCAACTGTCATTCCAGCACCGTACAGAAAAATGACTCCTAAACACCTTGTCAGACTTTCAGGGGTTACCTCAAGCCCCTTACCATAGATGTTTGATTATCGGTATAATAGTTTTCTTTGGAAAATTGAGAAGGCACAAATGCAAATACTATTTTAAGAAAGAGAAATGCTCACATAAATTCAGTATGAAGAGTGATACATGTAAAGATAGGCGAGGAAAAGATATTCAGCTAACAGAATATCACATAACATGATTTTTCCAGAAATTTTTAGTAGTAGGGTTCATTTATATAATCTTAGTGTGAATCATGGGCAGCCATGGTGCGTGCCAGACTAGTTGTGTACTGTGATGCCCCAAGTCAGAGTACTCTGCAACTAGCCATGACAAAAAGTTTAATTTCATCAAAAGTCATAGCAGTGGGCTGTTGTGTGTGTGGGAGTTCACAGCCAATGAAAGCTCAGCTGGAAGACCAAATGCATACAATGCCCACAGGCAGAGGAGAGTCCAATGAAATCTTCAATGAAGAAGAAGAAGAAGAAAAGCAGAGAATAGCAATAGTGACCTCAAAAAATAAAGGAATATGGGTGTTCTACACCAGTGGTCCCCAGCCTTTTTGATACCAAGGACCACTTTTATAGAAGCAATTTTTTCCAGGGAACAGTGGAGCAGGGTGGGGGAACAGTGGTGTTCGGGCCAGGTTCATAGGGCAGTTTTATATACAATTTACATTACATTTCTATTATTATTAAGTTATAATATTGTAATAGAAATTATACAACTCATCATAATGCAGAATCAGTGGCAGCCCTGAGCTTGTTTTCCTGCAACCAAACGATCCCATCTGGGGTCGATGGAAGACAGTGACACACAAAGTGTGTTGCTTATGTTCAGTCTACTCCGTAATCTCGTTTTGGTTGCTGTCACTGCAGAAAACGCTGCCTCACAAAGATAGGATGTTGGAAATGGAAGCAGACTTTTCAGTGCTTTTGTGGCAACCTCAGGATATTCCGCCTTGACTTTAATGCAAAACATATGGAGATTTGAGGTTGTCTCAAACATACTTTTAAGGCCACCATCATTTGCAGCCTCAAGCAGTTGATCCTCTTCAAACACAGACAAAGTTGATTCACCTGGCTTATTCAGAAATGGGTCACGGATCCATTCCTTCCCATTTCGGGGGACTTTTGTGGTTGGGAAATAATGCTCAAACTCTATTGAAAGCTGAGATAGGTGATCATACACCAGCTGGGAGAAAAAAGGCCCTGGCTTGGTATCTTTAATAACCTCTGCTAATGTTTGAAACATATCAAAAATCCCAATGTTCACTCGTCGGCCCCATAAATCAAGTTTGGTTTTGAATGCAGCCACTTTATCTGCCAACTTGAACAATAGGTATCTTCTGCCTCTGCCCCGCGTGCTGCTGCTCCACCGCTGCCTCAGATTTTCCTCCTCAGGCTTCTCCAACCTGGCTGGATACTGAGTCTGCGGAGTGGGTAAGGTTGGGTAAAGGTAGGGTGCCCAAAAGTGCCTTATATGCCTATATTGCAAATACAGGTAAAATTCAGTTACAACAAAGTGCCAGGGACCTAAAAAATATTTTATTGTAATGAAAATTTCATAGTAATGAGATTCTGTATTTGTCACTATAGTGCTTTCTTTAACTTGCGTCCAGGCGTTTGCAATTATTTCAGTAGCTTCTTTCGTGTTAATTTTAATCTCCTCCTGTTTACAAGTTATGCTGGCAAGAATTTTTCTCATCATTTCCTTGTGATAAAACACTTTCAGGGTGTGAATGATGCCCAAATCCAATTGCTAAAGCACTGCTGTGCAATTGGGTGGGAGGAATTCAACGCAAACATTATCTAAATGTGGAAGCATGTTGTGGGCAGCACAGTTATCAATCAGAAGCCGAATCATCCTTTTCTTCTTCTTCATATTGTGAGGTTTCTGAACTCTTTTGGGATCCCCTACCCAACGGGAACGTCACGCTGAAGTGTGTCCCGAGGTGCGATTGCTGCGTCTGTGGAAGATTGTTTGTCCATTGCTGGGGCAGGGCAATAGGAGGCTCACAGTGCTGCAGTGAAGCGCCACAGAAGCGAATCCTAAAAGATAGTGGGCGCGCTATAAGTCCCTGTCTTATATCCCAAAACATTAGGCTGAGTCTCAGTACTTTAGCAAAACCAGCTTTATTCAGCTGGAAACAGGAACAGCAGGATGCAGCAGTTTGCATACCTTTGCAACCTGAGATTTTTCTTCTTTTTTTGCTTGGTCTTTCAAGAAAGTTGACAGTGTTGATGGCGAAATTCCAAATTCACTGGCAATGTCTTTTTTATTTTTGCTGCAATTGAGAGCTGCAAAAATTTAAAGTTTTTTTTTCTAATATCAGCTGTTATCGTTTTTTCATGTCTGCCATTTCTATAGGAGGGTGACAATGAGTTAAATTCCAATGGATGTTTATCAAATGTTGACGAGCAATAAACAAACGGTATAACTGAAAACCACCGAAAACAAAAACAGCAAAATAAACAGTACGAGGAAATTTCGAAGAAAGAAATTTTTTTTACAATGCTTCTGTTTGGGGATCGTTGTGCACAACTGAGCCTCGACCACAGAACTAACTGCTCTGTGGATGATTCATCCAAGCATTTCAAGGTCACTTCATTGTAATGAAAATATCTGCTGAATGTATTTCGTAGTAACTATACTATAGATTTCTATAGACTCGTGTCATATGGGGAAACTGTCGGGACCATAAAAATACTTCGTTGTAATGAAAATTTTGTTGTAAAAATATTCATTGTAATGAAATTTTACCTATAGTATGTGCTCGTATCTCTCCTCGGCTCGGTCGCTGTCCTCTCTCTGCGCTGCTGCAAAGCCCTGCCTGCCTAGCGTTCCAAAAAGTGTCCTCAGTGAAGGAGGCAGCCATTTTGCTGTAGCCCTTCACTAAGCGAGTCTCCATTGCAGGCAGTTCTGTTGCGGCCCGGCTGTCAGACGGCCACGGCCCGCTAGTGGGCCGCGGACTGGGGATTGAGAACCCCTGTTCTAGACCATGCTAAAAAGGAGAGGCTTGTGGAACTTCAGCACCTGCATACTGTAAATGTTTCTCCAATGTCTCATTTTTGTCATACCAGGTGAGAAAAGTAAAAAGGAGTGTTACATGTTAATTGGCTGCCAAAATGTGCTGAGATTGCAATACTTTTGGGACACAGTAGGAAATTAAATCTTTTCTGAGCAATCATAAAAGATACATGAAATCTGTTCCTGAATAAGAATACACGGATGGGGGGAAATCCAAAAGTGATGGCAATTTGAAACTTATGCAGGGACTGCAACAGATAGAAGCTGATGCAATACAACGCATTTGTGATGGCTTATGGGTAGTTCAAGCACGCGCAGTGCAGCGCTCTGGTGTTAGTCTAGTTGAAGCCAAGGTCAAATGAACAAGGATGCTCTGTTACAGGAATGCACCATCATTGAACAATTTGCCTTTGTGAGATTTCTTTGGGAAGAGGGACTAAAACCTGCAGAAAAGAATCACCTATATTTTACATAAAAAAGAAGACTTTGTCAATCTAAATGAAAAAAATGATTTGACTAAGATTTTTGTTTCCTCCCAAAATAAAAAGTTCACCATACCGATCAGTTTATAGGGACAATGTTGTCAAAGGGGGCGGCACGGTGGCACAGTGGGTAGCGCTGCTGCCTTGCAGTTGGGAGACCTGGGGACCTGGGTTCGCTTCCTGGGTCCTCCTTGCATGGAGTTTGCATGTTCTCCCTGTGTCTGCGTGGGTTTCCTCCGGGTGCTCCGGTTTCCTCCCACAGTCCAAAGACATGCAGGTTAGGTGGATTGGCGATTCTAAATTGGCCCTAGTGTGTGCTTGGTGTGTGGGTGTGTTTGTGTGTGTCCTGCGGTGGGTTGGCACCCTGCCCGGGATTGGTTCCTGCCTTGTGCCCTGTGTTGGCTGGGATTGGCTCCAGCAGACCCCCATGACCCTGTGTTCGGATTCAGCAGGTTGGATAATGGATGGATGGATGTTGTCAAAGGCATAGAGTACAATAAATCAGTGAGCATCACTACAACCCTTGCCTGTCTTACAGTTCTGACATCAGCATATTGTTACGTACTTTTGGCACCCAAAATATAAAATAAACCAAAACACAATCTTTTTACATGCAAAGACGTTTTCTTTCATCCACGAAACTTTGAAACTTCAGCTTCATTTTAGCTCTGTCATTAATTATATTGTTATATATGTGTTCAAGGTTTATTCTGGGTTTTAATCACCAGGGATCAGCTTCTGCTGTTTATTATTAACTAAACTAAGAACTGAGAAAGTTATTTTTCGTTAGTGTTTTCTTTAATCACACGACTGCAATGCCTGATGGGTGGTATGTTACTGTGATGTACACTATAAATAGGACCTTTCCTTCATCCCCAGGAAGTTAAAAACAACTTTACAATTTTTCTTAGCAACAGCAAGTCTTTCTCTGCAGTAGGCTCTAGTGGTAGGATTGCTGTTTTGTTTTTGACTTGGACTGTTGAGTAATGTCTTGTCCCTTGGTTCCTGCTTACTTGTTTGTATTTCAATCCTTGCAGACCATGTCTCAGTTTTCTTGGTCTCTCAGGCACATCCTTTAAGAAGAAAACTGGGACTAAATGACTTTCTTCACATACCTGTAAAGCGTTTCTTTGTAGTTTTCAGGACATTTGTATTCTGTATTTGTAAATGTGTACCACCCTGTCAGCTTCCACAGTAGCAGCAAAATAAATAGGACTGAAAATGTAATGAAATGATTATGCTATGGTAGAAAGTGTTTCATTTTCCAAAGATAAGGTGATTTGCTCTTTTAAATTGTATGACTGGCAGCTAACCGTGTTAATTATCGCATGTCATTTATTTTATTTTTATCTAAATGCAGAAAGTTTGCTCTAAATTTTATTTATTTACAGATACTATATATTCGCTAGAATTAAAGAGGTATAGTATGACAATGAAACATGCATAAAATCAGTTCAATTAAAAACACAATCAATCTTGTAAACTAGCTGGGATTTATAAATTTTAAATAATACACAGATCTACTGTAATTAGGAACAAATAGAATATTGCACTACACTTTCTCATACTGAATAAAACAACAGGAATTAAGCTGAAACACTGGCATGAGCATGGCAGACTAATTTTACAATAGCATTAAGGAAGTCTTGCCTTTTGATCTTTTTTTTTCTAGTTTTAGTTAATATAAGATATTGTTTTCCCATTGAGTTATGGATGATACATTCAGATTCTACCAGTTGTGCGAGATTGACATGATAACAACATGATGCAGGGAAACTTAGTAAGTTTTTTGCTTGATAGTCTAGTCCCAACCAGCATTGCTCCAGACCTTGCTCTAAGAGGAGCTGTAATGAGTATAAATCTGATGCCACCTGATAAATAGTGATATTTCTTTCCCCAAAAAGTTTTGATTTAGAACATTCTGCTTAATGGCATCTGTTGCACCTCCAGAAGATTTTTAGTGGGTAGCCAGATGGGGCCAGTGAACATCGTGGGGTAGCACACTTAATATGTACAGTATGGGCAAATTACAAGGTATAACAAGTTATTAATACAATAACAGGATTACATAATAGCAATATTGCATTAAAACATGCAGGAAACAGATCATTCATTGGCCTATTTTATAGCTTGCTAAATTCCAGCTTGAGAGAATCATCTACAGTATCCTTCTGCTGATGAATACTGAACTTAATAATCATAATCTGACACCAAAATTGGTATGTACTCTATATATATATATAATTAAGAGTGAATTCTAAATTGAAAAATTAAATTTTCTGTGGTAACCAAACCACATCACAAACCATATTTCATTTTTAATGTATTGCACATAAACTAAATGAATTAAAAATATATCACACATTTAAGCAGGAGTAGGTGGTGGTATATAAGAATAGATACACTATTCATGTTGTCTGTCAGTCAAAGAACAAAAGTAAAAAATCCACTTGATAGTTGTCAATATATATCTGCAAGTAACCTCTATCCCAAAATATAGATTAAGTTTAAAGAAATTGTGGTTTAAGTCAAAGGGACCCATGTTTTCACTCTGTGTGGATGTCTTACTGGAAGTCTTCTCTTTGACAGAAAATCCCTCACTGCAAAAATTGGAGTTTACTAATATACAGCCACACTTTTATATACGCATATTTATGTTCTCTGCACATCTCCATGTTGGTGAAGTAGTCAGCCATTCACACACACACACACACACAAACACTCCATGCTACAGGCAGGTTGTCTTTTATGTAAATTAGCTAAACTTATCACACTAACTGACTAGCTCAAATTAGTTAGCTAGGTTAGCGTTCAATCGCTTACCATATGTGTTCTGTAGCTGTAATTAGCATTGTGAGTAGCCACCATTCAAATAAAATCACTTCAGCACAACCTGTCTTCCAGAAGAATGCTCCAGCATTTTCAGCAAAAGCACTCAGCACTGTGATACGAGTGGTGGGTGGATGTAGAAAATGCTAAACAAACACACGCTCTGGAAATGCAACTGGTAAGTCCATCCTCTGTCAGTCTATGAGACTTTTTAAAGGATGCAAACTGTTGGGGCCAGTGTGATGCCCAGTATTTTTTGTATGGTAGCCGTGACCACCCTTTCCCACCCCTTGGAGTCATCATTGCATGGCATCAGCTACTTGGCATCATTTACAATTAGGGTCCATACCCTGATATACTTTAGATAATTTAAATCTCGAAGGGTTTACCTGGGGTACAATTTTTTAAGATGAGTTACATCATGTTTTGGTGAAGAATAAATGTTATGAATACTCAAGTTTCACTCCCATCTGAGATATTAATAAAGAGGTCCCAGTGTTGCCTAAAATCATCTAGTGGTGGACACTCTGTTTGGAAATATTACCAATATTCTCCTTATATTATATATTTGGGGTGGAGTGGTGGCTCTGAGGCTAAGGATCTGCGCTGGTATCCAGAAGGTTGCCGGTTCGAATCCCCGTCACTGCCAAAAGAGATCCTACTCTGCTGGGCCCTTGAGCAAGACCCTTAACCTGCAATTGTTCCAGGGGCGCTGTACAATGGCTGACCCTGTGCTCTGACCCCAAGGGGTATGCGAAAACTAACAAATTTCTAATACGAGAAATCGTATAAGACGAAATAAAGAACAAAAAAAAGTATATATATTGGCAACAGAGTTGATAAAAAGGTGCAAACATGTTCTCGGTGTAAAGATCTCAAAAGACTGAGATACCTACTGACATTTGTGAGTTAAATGTGTAATTGAAAGAGAACTGGAATGCAAAGTTTTCCTGCAACTGAGCACCAGATAACAGTGTCTCTGCATTAAACTGTTTCCTGCATTTTTTTCTGCATTAATTAGAAAATTTGAGTGAATGAAGCAGTCTGATTACTACTGTATTCTTCATACGTAAATACTGGAGCATAGAGCAAGACATACAAGGGGCAACTTTCCCAAACCAATCGAGTTGCATTCAACTTCCTTTCACTGCATCAAATTATAAATACTGTATGTGCAACCCAAATGAAAAGCTGGAAGTTAGGCAGTTCCATACCACCATCTGCTCCCAATCTTTGTAGCTTTCTCAAAATTCTCATGATCCTGTTTTCATGTTGAACAATGCATTTCCCCCTTGTGCTCAAGTGGGTGTTACACTTTTCAACGGGAAACAGGGTTTGATTAACTGAATGTTTTTGAGGATTTTGGATCCTAATTTAAGTTCCTGCCGAAGACTGACTAGAAGTAACGTCATTAAGGTATGATAATAGAACATGTCCATTATTTTGTGAAAGCTTCATGTTTTGATTTGTAGTACTCAAGCAATATGTGTATGTGTTGTCATACCAAAAGTAAGCATTCCTGAAATGTGCAGCCTTATACTCAAATTTATTAAAATATGCATTTAAATATGAATAAAGCTTGGTCATTCAGAAATATTCAGTTATTAAAAATACCATTTTTCATAAGCAGACTTTTCCTAAATCTTGACAGGCAAGTAGTTCAGTGGAGTAGCTTCAGTTCCAGACTTTACATCAGATGGCCACTGATTCAACAACCATCTCTAACTCCCTTTTTGAAATTACGTGTCACCTAAAACACATGAGCACCAAAAGCGTGTTTCAATTCAATTAAATTTTATTGTCCCTGTTTGGTTTGTTAGCAGGTTTCACAGAGAGACAACAAAATAAAATTAAAAAACACAATTACAAAGAGCACATTCATTAAACACAAACTTAGCAGTAAAATATAGCTTAGAGGTTTAGAGGGAGAGACTAAGATTAGAGCTGTTGACCCTTTGCTTTGAGAGGAACATACTGAGGTGGTTCAGGTGTCTGTTTTGGATTCCTCCCTGTGGAGGTTTTACAGAAGCAGGCAGCTGGGTGGAGACCCCGGGGGAAGGTGTAGGGCTGGCTTGGGAACACCATGAGATTCCACAGTATGAGTGTGGTTGGGGAAAGGGAAGTATGAGGCTCACTGGTAAGACTGTTGCCTCTGCGA